>NC_092501.1:90149900-90449900 GCF_047511675.1 Marmota flaviventris | reverse complement strand
TGCTAGGTATAGAATCATATCATCTGCAAATAGTGATAATTTAAGTTCTTCTTTTCCTATTTTTATGCCTTTAATTTCTTTCGTCTGTCTAATTGCTCTGGCCAGTGTTTCGAGAACTATGTTGAACAGAAGTGGAGAGAGAGGGCATCCCTGTCTAGTTCCAGATTTTAGAGGGAATGCCTTCAGTTTTTCTCCATTCAGAATGATGCTAGCCTGAGGCTTAGCATAGATTGCTTTTACAATATTGAGGTATGTTCCTGTTATCCCTAGTTTTTCTAGAGTTTTGAACATAAAGGGATGCTGTACTTTGTCAAATGCTTTTTCCGCATCTATCGAGATGATCATATGGTTCTTATTTTTAAGTCTATTGATGTGGTGAATAACATTTATTGATTTCCGTATATTGAACCAGCCTTGCATCCCAGGGATGAATCCTACTTGATCATGGTGTACAATTTTTTTGATATGTTTTTGTATCCGATTCGCCAGAATTTTATTGAGGATTTTTGCATCTAGGTTCATTAGAGATATTGGTCTGTAGTTTTCTTTCTTTGAAGTGTCTTTGTCTGGTTTAGGTATCAGGGTGATGTTGGCCTCATAGAATGAATTTGGAAGTTCTCCCTCCTTTTCTATTTCCTGAAGTAGCTTGAAAAGTATTGGTATTAGTTCTTCTTTAAAGGTTTTGTAAAATTCTGCTGTATACCCATCTGGACCTGGGCTTTTCTTAGTTGGTAGTCTTTTTATGGTTTCTTCTATTTCCTCAATTGATATTGGTCTGTTTAGGTTGTCTATATCCTCCTGACTCAATCTGGGCAGATCATATGACTTAAGAAATTTATCTATGCCTTCACTATCTTCTAATTTATTGGAGTATAAGGATTCAAAATAGTTTTTGATTATCTTCTGTATTTCTGAAGTGTCTGTTGTGATATTGCCTTTTTCATCCCGTATGCTAGTAATTTGAGTTCTCTCTCTTCTTCTCTTCGCTAGCATCGCTAAGGGTCTGTCGATTTTGTTTATTTTTTCAAAGAACCAACTTTTAGTTTTGTCAATTTTTTCAATTGTTTCTTTTGTTTCGATTTCATTAATTTCAGCTCTGATTTTAATTATTTCTTGCCTTCTACTTCTTTTGCTGTTGTTTTGCTCTTCATTTTCCAGGATTTTGAGATGAAGTATGAGATCGTTTATTTGTTGTTTTTTTCTTTTTTTAAGGAATGAACTCCAAGCAATGAATTTTCCTCTTAGAACTGCTTTCAATGTGTCCCATAGATTCCGATATGTTGTGTCTGTGTTTTCATTTATCTCTAAGAATTTTTTGATTTCCTTCTTGATGTCTTCTATAACCCATTGATCGTTCAGTAACCTATTGTTCATTCTCCAAGTGATGTATGCTTTTTCCTTCCTTCTTTTATCGTTGATTTTCAGTTTCATTCCATTATGATCAGATAAGATGCATGGTATTATCTCTACTCCTTTATATTGTCTAAGAGTTGCCCTGTGACATAATATATGATCTATTTTTGAGAAGGATCCATGTGCTGCTGAGAAAAAAGTGTAACTGCTTGATGTTGGGTGGTATATTCTATATATGTCAATTAGGTCTAGGTTATTAATAGTGTTATTGAGTTCTATAGTTTCCTTATTCAACTTTTGTTTGGAAGATCTGTCCAGTGGCGAGAGAGGTGTGTTGAAGTCTCCCATGATTATGGTATGGTGGTCTATTAGACTCTTGAACTTGAGAAGAGTTTGTTTGACGAATATAGCTGCACCATTATTTGGGGCATAAATATTTATGATTGTTATGTCTTGTTGGTGTATGGTTCCCTTAAGCAGTATGTAGTGTCCCTCTTTATCTCTTTTGATTAACTTTGGCTTGAAATCTATTTTATTTGATATGAGTATGGACACTCCTGCTTGTTTCCGAAGTCCATATGAGTGATATGATTTTTCCCAACCTTTCACCTTCAGCCTATGTATGTCCTTTCCTATCAAATGCGTCTCCTGTAGGCAGCATATTGTTGGGTCTTGTTTTGTGATCCATTCTACTAGCCTGTGTCTCTTAATTGGTGAGTTTAAGCCATTAACATTTAGGGTTATTATTGAGATATGGGTTGTTCTTCCAGCCATATTTGTTTATTTCTGTTACTAAACATGGTTTGTTTTCCTCTTTGATTATCCCCCCCCCTTTACTGTCCTACCTCCCACTGTTGGTTTTCATTGTTATTTTCCATTTCCTCTTCCTGTAATGCTTTGGCGAGGATGTTTTGAAGAGATGGTTTTCTAGCTGCGAATTCTTTAAACTTTTGTTTATCGTGGAAGGTTTTAATTTCATCCTCCATCCTGAAGCTTAATTTCGCTGGATACACAATTCTTGGTTGGAACCCATTTTCTTTCAGTGTTTGAAATATGTTATTCCAGGATCTTCTAGCTTTCAGAGTCTGTGTTGACAGATCAGCTGTTATCCTGATTGGCTTACCCCTAAATGTAATTTGCTTCCTTTCTCTTGTAGCTTTTAAAATTCTCTCCTTATTCTGTATGTTGGGCATCTTCATTATAATGTGTCTAGGTGTGGATCTCTTATGATTTTGCACATTCGGCGTCCTGTAGGCTTCTAGGATTTGGGATTCTGTCTCATTCTTCAAGTCTGGGAAGTTTTCTTGTATTATTTCATTGAATAGACTTCTCATTCCTTTGGTTTGGAGCTCTGTACCTTCCTGTATCCCAATGACTCTTAAATTTGGTCTCTTAATGTTATCCCATATTTCTTGGATGTTCTGCTCATGGTTTCTTAACAGTCTTGCTGAGCTGTCTATGTTCTTTTCCAGTTGAAATACTTTGTCTTCATTGTCTGATGTTCTATCTTCTAAGTGTTCTACTCTGCTGGTAGTATTCTCCATTGAGTTTTTAAGTTGGTTTATTGCTTCCTGCATTTCTAGGATTTCTGTTTGTTTGTTTTTTATAACCTCTATCTCCCTGTATAGTTGATCCTTTGCTTCCTGGATTTGTTTGCGTAATTCGTTGTCGAAGTGATCTTTCATTGTCTGATTTTGCTGTTTAATGTCTTCCTTGATACTCCAGATCATCTGAAGCATGTATATCCTGAATTCTTTATCTGACATTCCATCTGCTGCAGCTGTTACCTCTTCTAAAGTTGCGTTGACCTGCATTGCTTGTGGTCCTTTCTTTCCTTGTCTTTTCATACTGCTTGCGTATCTTTCCTGCAGGTGCGGGCGGCGGCTCTGCTCTCTTCTTATTCCAATTGGGGTGTCGTGGCTACCACGCCGGCAGGTCACTGGGCCTGTTCTGGGAGCTGGCGGCGGCTCTGTTCTGCCCCTACTCCAATTGGGGTGACGAGTGTACCACGCCGGCAGGCCACTGGGCCTGATCCGCCGGTCGGTTGCAGGTTTGCCTACCCTGCAGGCGCGGGCGGCGGCTCTACTCTGCCCCTACTGCAAATGGGGTGATGTGTCTGTCGTACCGGCAGGCCACTGGGCCTGTCCCGCTGGTCGGTCGCAGATCTGCCCACCTTTCGGGCACGGGTGGAGGCTCTGCTCTGCCCCTACTCCAATTGGGGTGTCGTGACTACCCCGCCTGCAGGACACTGGGCCTGTTCCTGGCACGGGCGGCGACTCTGCTCTGCCACTACTCCAATTAGGGTGGTGTTTGTACCACGCTGGCAGGCTCCTGGGCCTGATCCGCAGGTCTGTTGTAGGTCTGCCTACCTTGGAGGCGCGGGCGGCGGATCTGCCCTGCCCCTCCTACCACGCCTGCGGACCCCTGGGCCTGATCTACAGGTTGATCACTGGTCTGCTCACCCTGCGGGCACGGGTGGCGGTTCTGCTCCGCCCCCGATTGGGGTCACGTGACCACCACACCGGCAGGGCCTGATCCGGGCGTGGGAGAAGGATCTGCTCTGCCCCTACTCCAGTTGGGGTGACGTGTGTACCACACTGGCAGGCCACTGGGCCTGACCCGCCAGGCTGTCACAGGTCTGTTTACCTTGCACGCTCATTCGTCACAGCGCGAACCGCGGTTCTGCCCTGCCCCTCCTACCACGCCCATGTACCACCGGGTCGCGGGTCTGCCCACCTTGCGGTTGCGGGTGGCGGCTCCGCTCCGCCCCCTCTCCAATTGGGGTCACGCGGTCACCACGCTGGCAAGCCGCTGGGCCTGCTCCGGGCGCTGGCGGCGGCCCGGCTCCTTCCCTCTGGCTCGACGACAAATTGAGGAGACTCGGGTGACTGTGCCTCACCCCCCCTACCAGGAGACCAACTGCTTATGTCAGCACTGGTATTGATGAAGTTCCCTCCTCCGCCGCTTTCTGCAGACATCAGATCTCTGCCATGTTGGTATCCTATGCGAATGGCAGCATTTCGTTCCCCTTGCCGGGCAACCAAAGCACCGGGTGAGTCCTGACCGGCCCTCAGCAGGACCCGGACCGAGAAGCAGTTTCCGCGGGCTCCTAGCCCCGCGCCAGGGAAGTTCCGGGAGCCGGAACTCGGCCACTCCGTGCTCGGTGTAAGCTCCTATAAATGTAAGCTCCAAGAAGCAGTCCCCGCGGGCTCAGTTCTGGGAGCCGTAATTCGGCTGCTTAGTGCTTGTTGTATGCTCTGGTAGGCGCAGGGTCCAAGAAGCAGCCTCCGCGGGCTCAGCAGCCGCTCCGCGCTGGGTATTCACTCCGATAAAATCAGGTTCTAAGAAGCACCCAGGCGCTGAGCCCTAGCAATCTGTCTGCAAGCCGCAGGCGAATTGCAGCCTGAAATTACCTGTTCTATGGCTGAATGAGCTGCGGTCAGTCCTAATTCACTATATTTTTATGAAAAAAAAGAAAGAATAATTCAAAGAAAAAAAGGTTGACACACAGAAATGTAAATCTGCTTTTCATAGTTCTCCTCTCTCAATTATTAAAATTTCTTCCCATATCGATTGTAGGTTCTAAAACAATAGAATAGCCCAATTAGAGTAAAGGTAAACACTATAATGGGGTTCTGAAGGAATTAATTTACATGGAAATAGATAAACACACATGAAAAACTTTCATAATTCATCTTATAGAAATGGAAACTGTTTAAAAAAGGTAACAATATTTCTTTGGTAAATAATTAAAGCCATGTGCCCTACTTGATTCCTTAGCAAAGTTACACCACAATGCTCAGTAGGCCAGTGAGGAATATTTATCTTTTGTAGCTAGTGATTGTTTCAAAACACACACACACACACACACACACACACACACATTCATGCACACATGCCTGCATAAATTTCATCGTTTTAAATCTAAAATATATGATCATTTTCATCTTAAGGTAAGAAGGAAATTATGTGATTATACTATAAAGAAATCAAGATTGAAATAATTGTGGTTCTGGAAACTGTTTTGTTGTTCTTGCTATAAAGAAACAAATCTACAGTATCTAAAGAAAATATTCACATGAAGGTTTCTCCAAATCTTTTTCATAGAATTTCATTGTAGTAATAGTTATGTTAGACTATTAGTATCTTCTTAATTTATGTTAGTAAACTGAGAACTAGTTAACTGAGGGCATGATGAATGTAATTAAAGTAATTCAGTGAATATAATGAAAACATACACATGGGCATTTTAAGTAAGTCACATTAAAGAGGTAATACGACTAAGAAAGAAAATAAAGAAATTCAATATAAGAAACATAAGAAATTTAAAAGCAGATGAATGTAAGAGAGTAAAGAAGTGAAACAGGGTAACTAGTCATAATGAAAGTTCTGTACTTCCGGAAAACCAGGTTGAGAGAAACATTTTATAAAAATTTTTTTAAGGTATGATTTGTAATATATGCCTTTTAACCATGCCCTTAACCTGCAGTGAGTAAAGAGCAATATCCCCTTGAAAATGAAATGGATCCTACATTGCTGACCATACACACTTACTATGTGCATGTACACACACTCATGCATATGTATACATAAGAGATACACAGAAATCCAACATAGAAAAGCAAATTTTAAACGACAAATCTTGTTTATGAACACCAATTATGTTTTAAAACTCATCAATATTTTACCACACGATGATTATAATAGATTGAGAAAATGGAAATATTTCCAGACAAAATAAGCAAATACAGCGATTGTACAATAGGAAAAATAATGATGTCTTCTCTGAAGGTGACTTTCTGATTATGTATCTTGGATGGTTTCCCAGGAAAAAGGAAGTGAAAATATCCCATAATAGTCAAAGAGTTGGATTTACAGATGACAGAAAGGCTAAATGTTATTCACTAACCATGAAACACAATGTTTTCTTAATGGCTTACAAAGACCTAGTGTGCTTACTGAATTCGAAATTAAACAACAACAACAAAAAAGTTTTATAGTGCAATCTCATTAAGGATTAAGGGAAACAAAATACCAGTGATTCCAAATGAGATGGAATTGTTTGGAGATACTGAAAATATTCAGACTGTATTTGAGGAACCTCTATTAATATATGGTTTTTATTTTTATTTGGTATATTGTTATTATGGAAACTTAAAATGACTTTAATATCACAACTTACCTTTAGTTTGTATATGCAATGACATTCTGGGAATTGGAATTTGTGCAAAGTTGCAGAAAAAAATAAAACACAAAATACAAAGTATTTGATTGAAGAATGACATTTTTACAAATAATTTTATGTAAAGTTGATTTTTTGACACCCATTTTACAGAGAGGAAAAATAAACTGATTTGAATGGAGTGGGTGCAGTGGAGCAGGCATGTTATCCCAGCAACTCAGGAGTCTGAGGCAGGAGTTCAAGATGAGTATCAAGGACTTAGGAAGAACTTATCTCAGAATAATAAATAAATAAATTTAAGAAAGGGCTGGAGATGTAGCTCAGTATAGAGACCCTTCTGGTTTTAATACCCACTACTGAAAAAAAAAAGTGCATGAAATAAATTTTTGAACTTTGGCATGCTTAACTACGGAGCTACATTCCCAATTCTTTCTATCATTTTTATTGTGAGACAGAGTCTTACTATGTTGCTTAGGGTCTAGCTAAGTTGTTGATGCCTTAAGCTTGAAATTCTCCTGACTCAGCCTCCCAAGATTCTGGGATTAAAGGCATGCACCACCACACTTGGCTCCTGGATTTGTTTAGTTTGTTAGATTTTAATTCTTCTTCTAGCTCTTCTAATGTAGAGAATGTCATATTCCCTCAATTTAATCATTTTCTTTTTAAAGAAACTTCTTGATAGTAATTATAATCTTTTGTTGACTTTTTCAAAAACCTTAATATTTTCTGCTACTAAATAATTAGCACAAAATTAAAAAAATAATTTTAATGAACTAGAAATGTGAGAATTTCTGTTTTGTATATTACATTTTAATGTTTTATTTTAATACATATAATCTTTATTTCCTTCTCTATAAATAGTTTAATTTTCTTTACAGACATTTTATGATGAATATGTAAATAGTTACTGTTTGACCTTCTTAAATATTTTATTATTTTAATACTTTTCATATATTTTCTCAATATTAAACGATATTCCCATGTACTATGCATAATTACAAATATGAACTAGTGATATGAAATGTTATAATATAAATGAATTTAAATCATAAACCCTCACATCTAAGTTCTCCAGTGTATTTCTTTGGACTAATATTTTTACTGTATTTGAGTTCAGTTTTCATATTATAAAGGACAAAATGTGCACTTACATACAAAACTTACCTCAAAGAGTCTACTAAGCATTGAGTGTGAATGTTAATTGACTAAGAACAGTGCACACATATAATGATAAGTGCCAACACTTAATATTTATTTCTTTATGGAATCTGTAGATGTTATGAAGTCTGTTCCACTGTTATATCTTTTTTGCAGATGAGCAAATAAATATAGAGATATAAAGTAAATTGCTCAAGATTATACATATTATAGATTACAAACCCAAATTTGAATCTTGGTAGTTCAATTTCACAATTCAAGCACTTAATAACATTATTGTCTCAATATCTACATCCATTGTTATTATGATGTTATCTTATTAATGTTACTAAAATTCCTTCTCAATGTTTCTCTTTTAAATATTTAAACTTTTATTTAAACTGTATATGATAATAAAGTACAGAATAACAATAAAAATTTTAAGTCATCTCATTATTACATAAATTCACATTTATTTCCAAAAATTTCCTTCTGTGTTTAGCTATGTGAATCACCTTAACATTCGAAATACTAAAATCAGGTCAGTATACATTCCCAAGCAAGATTGACAGAAGCTAAAACAGTTGTAAAGATCAAGAGATTACAGATTTACACTTTGGCTCTTCTATGAAAATGAATGCATATATCACAATTATTACTCATTTGTATTTTAGGTATAATTTTCAATTCATAAATCTATTTGGTCACATTTTTATTTTTAATATTGTTAATTGAAGAGGAAAATCTTTAAAATTCAGTTTTATTTGTTGAAAAAGATTAACAAACACATATAAAATGCATTGTTTCTTTGCTAACAGGCAACAAGAAAGAGGCTTATTTTGGAATTAATAAAGTAATCATTTATTTTAAAAGGAAGGAAGATAGTATTTCATTTGTAAGGATAATCCTATTTAACATATTTTCAATAATTGCAGAATAGATTTTGTTATAGGAAATTTTCACACATTGCTTTCAAACTACCAAATGCTCTTCCTAAAGAAACCAACCTTAGATTTTGTAAGTGTTAATCTTTATCTGGCCTAATACTTTAAGTAAGAAAAGCTAATCTGGATTTGTGTCATCTGAATAATGTCCTATATTCAAGCATGATGTAATCTCTTATCTACCCTACACAAAATCCCTATGTGTTTCTCCCTTTACTCCTAGCTGTCTTTTGATTTTCCATAAATTACATTAACTATAGAAGAGTAAACAAAAAGTCAGAAAAATACATTAAATAATTAACAACAGCAAATTGAATGATAATAATATCATCACTGAACATTCATTAGAAATGGCTTTGCACTGACTTTTATCTGCTTCCAGATTTTATTTTTGCTCATTAAATTAATTGACTTTTTAGCTGCCTTTTTCTGATGGATGCACAATATAGTATATATTTTCTTCTAATTATAAAAAAATAAAAATTAAGTTATTTAAATAAATGAAAAATATTAAGGAATACTGTGTTTTTAGTCACTTTTTTCATAATTTCTGAACTGTGTATTTTCATATGGTTTAGCTCCTTTGCTATGGGTAGAGAATGAAGTTTTGGGCAATTGCTAGTGTATATTACTAATTTGGTTTAAATTGAATAGGGCCAGAAAGTGTTTTAAGGTTTTTTTCTTATGAAATTGTTTTCACATTTGGAGAGCCTCAGTTAATGCCAGAGGCAAAAAAATACTTTCTTTTCTCTCCTAAACATTATGAAATTCTTTCACCAAGTAGTCTACACTTGCAAATTTGTCAGTCTATAATTCTAATCGTTCTTCTCTCTCACCTTCCAATCAACCCATGTATAAAAAACAACAAATTTAGAATATTTTGAAAACATGTATGAAATATAATTGCATAAGACTGAAGTAATGATGTTATAGAATGGCTCCAATGTGATACTATTATCTTTTTAATATTTTTATTAATTTAAAAGTTGTATATTTGCTTATTTTATGAAACCATACATTGACATATGCATCATATAATAAATTCAGCTTTTTATAAAATTCTGAAGTCTAAATTCACTAGATACAGGACGATTTTATTCACTGAAACAATAATACTATTTTGTGAACAATGCTCCTCTGCTATGTTCCTAAAAAATTCCATAGAAGGGTTAGTTGTCTGAGTCACAGATTTCATCAGTATGTTACAAAAACTGCTGTCAATTTAGTTACAAAGAGATCTGTGTTATGTCTGGTTAACTGTGAAATATTTGTTTAATTTGAAATAATGCATCTTATTTTAAATATCCCATATATCTCAATTTTAAGAACATGGAAAGTGTTATCCACATTTAAAAACCAGTTATTTTTCCTATAAGGATTCAATTACCCATTACTTACACAATGGAAAAATATTACCCTATCTTCATCACATAATTAAATGCAACTACATTTGGGGTGAAGAAGTGTTAAATATTATTACTTAAAACATTCCATAATGTATAAGAGTTGCTCAGAGTATGTCTTACTCAAGTATTATGGTCAAACTCAGATACATACCAGAACAGAACAAAATAAAACATATTTTTAAAAATGGAGCTATATAAGTTTGCCTTCTGTATGAATTATCTGCAGTGTTTCATAGGAAAAAATGTATTAAGAAATAAAAGCCTCTATGGTTTACATGTTGTGAAAAGACCCCAAAATTACTCAATGTTTTAATAATAATAGAGGAAACAATTATTAAATATAGCATTCATGAATTTTATACTTAACTTTATATGTAATAACCTTTTAAATTGTTATTTTTATTAACTTATATTTTATTTTTTATTAATTTTTTATTGTTGGTTGTTCAAAACATTACATAGTTCTTGATATATCATATTTCACAATTTGATTCAAGTGGGTTATGAACTCCCATTTTTACCCCATATACACATTGCAGAATCACATCAGTTACACATCCATTGATTTACATATTGCCATACTAGTGTCTGTTGTATTCTGCTGCCTTTCCTATCCTCTACTATCCCCCATCCCCTCCCATCCCCTCCCCTCTTCTCTCTCTACCCCCTCTACTGTCATTCATTTCTCCCCCTTGTATTATTTTCCCCTTTCCCCTCACTTCCTCTTGTATGAAATTTTGTATAACCCTGAGGGTCTCCTTCCATTTCCATGCTATTTCCCTTCTCTCTCCCTTTCCCTCCCACCTCTCATCCCAGTTTAATGTTAATCTTCTTCTCATGCTCTTCGTCCCTACTCTGTTCTTAGTTACTCTCCTTATATCAAAGAAGACATTTGGCATTTGTTTTTTAGGGATTGGCTAGCTTCACTTAGCATAATCTGCTCTAATGCCATCCATTTCCCTGCAAATTCTATGGTTTTGTCATTTTTTAATGCAGAGTAATACTCCATTGTGTATAAATGCCACATTTTTTTTATCCATTCATCTATTGAAGGGCATCTAGGTTAGTTCCACAGTCTTGCTATTGTGAATTGTGCTTCTATGAACATCAATGTAGCAGTGTCCCTGTAGCATGCTCTTTTTAGGTCTTTAGGGAATAGACCTAGAAGGGGAATAGCTGGGTCAAATGGTGGTTCCATTCCCAGCTTTCCAAGAAATCTCCATACTGCTTTCCAAATTGGCTGCACCAATTTGCAGTCCCACCAGCAATGTACAAGTGTACCCTTTTCCCCACATCCTCGCCAGCACTTGTTGTTGTTTGACTTCATAATGGCTGCCAATCTTACTGGAGTGAGATGGTATCTTAGGGTGGTTTTGATTTGCATTTCTCTGACTGCTAGAGATGGTGAGCATTTTTTCATGTACTTGTTGATTGATTGTATGTCCCCCTCTGAGAAGTGTCTGTTCAGGTCCTTGGCACATTTGTTGATTGGGTTATTTGTTATCTTATTGTCTAATTTTTTGAGTTCTTTGTATACTCTAGATATTAGGGCTCTATCTGAAGTGTGAGGAGTAAATATTTGTTCCCAGGATGTAGGCTCCCTATTTACCTCTCTTATTGTTTCTTTTGCTGAGAAAAAACTTTTCAGTTTGAGTAAGTCCCATTTGTTGATTCTAGTTATTAACTTTTGTGCTATGGGTGTCCTATTGAGGAATTTGGAGCCCGACCCCACCGTATGTAGATGGTAGCCAACTTTTTCTTCTATCAGACGGTGTGTCTCTGATTTGATATCAAGCTCCTTGATCCATTTTGAATTAACTTTTGTGCATGGCAAGACAAAGAGATTCAGTTTCATTTTGTTGCATATGGATATCCAGTTTTCCCAGCACCATTTGTTGAAGATGCTATCCTTCCTCCATTGCATGCTTTTAGCCCCTTTATCAAATATAAGATAGTTGTAGTTTTGTGGATTGGTTTCTGTGTCCTCTATTCTGTATCATTGGTCCACCCGCCTGTTTTGGTACCAGTACCATGCTGTTTTTGTTACTATTGCTCTGTAGTATAGTTTAAAGTCTGGTATCGCTATACCACCTGATTCACACTTCCTGCTTAGCATTGTTTTTGCTATTCTGGGTCTTTTATTTTTCCATATGAATTTCATGATTGCTTTCTCTATTTCTACAAGAAATGCCGTTGGGATTTTGATTGGCATTGCATTAAACCTATAGAGAACTTTTGGTAATATCGCCATTTTGATGATGTTAGTTCTGCCTATCTATGAACAGGGTATATTTTTCCATCTTCTAAGATCTTCTTCTATTTCTCTCTTTAGGGTTCTGTAGTTTTCATTGTATAAGTCTTTCACCTCTTTTGTTAGGTTGATTCCCAAGTATTTTATTTTTTTTGAAGATATTGTGAATGGAGTGGTTGTCCTCATTTCCATTTCAGAGGATTTGTCGCTGATATACAGGAATGCCTTTGATTTATGCGTGTTGATTTTATATCCTGCCACTTTGCTGAATTCATTTATTAGCTCTAATAGTTTCTTTGTAGACCCTTTTGGGTATGCTAGTTATAGAATCATGTCACGTGCAAATAGTGATAATTTAAGTTCTTCTTTTCCTATTTTTATGCCTTTAATTTCTTTCGTCTGTCTAAATTCCTCTGGCCAGTGTTTCGAGAACTATGTTGAACAGAAGTGGAGAGAGAGGGCATCCCTGTCTTGTTCCAGATTTTACAGGGAATGCCTTCAGTTTTTCTCCATTCAGAATGATGCTAGCCTGAGGCTTAGCATAGATTGCTTTTACAATATTGAGGTATGTTCCTGTTATCCCTAGTTTTTCTAGAGTTTTGAACATAAAGGGATGCTGTACTTTGTCGAACGCTTTTTCCGCATCTATCGAGATGATCATATGGTTCTTATTTTTAAGTCTATTGATGTGGTGAATAACATTTATTGATTTCCGTATATTGAACCAGCCTTGCATCCCAGGGATGAATCCTACTTGATCATGGTGCACAATTTTTTTGATATGTTTTTGTATCCGATTCACCAGAATTTTATTGAGGATTTTTGCATCTAGGTTCATTAGAGATATTGGTCTGTAGTTTTCTTTCTTTGAAGTGTCTTTGTCTGGTTTAGGTATCAGGGTGATGTTGGCCTCGTAGAAGGAATTTGGAAGTTCTCCCTCTTTTTCTATTTCCTGAAGTAGCTTGAAAAGTATTGGTATTAGTTCCTCTTTAAAGGTTTTGTAAAACTCTGCTGTATACCCATCCGGTCCTGGGCTTTTCTTAGTTGGTAGTCTTTTGATGGTTTCTTCTATTTCCCCAATTGATATTGGTCTGTTTAGGTTGTCTATATCCTCCTGACTCAATATGGGAGATTATATGACTTAAGAAATTTATCTATGACTTCACTATCTTCTAATTTATTGGAGTATAAGGATTCAAAATAATTTTTGATTATCTTCTGTATTTCTGAAGTGTCTGTTGTGATATTGCCTTTTTCATCCCGTATGCTAGTAATTTGAGTTCTCTCTCTTCTTCTCTTTGCTAGCATGGCTAAGGGTCTGTCGATTTTGTTTATTTTTTCAAAGAACCAACTTTTAGTTTTGTCAATTTTTTCAATTGTTTCTTTTGTTTCGATTTCATTAATTTCAGCTCTGATTTTCATTATTTCTTGCCTTCTACTTCTTTTGCTCTTGTTTTGCTCTTCTTTTTCAAGGATTTTGAGATGAAGTATGAGATCATTTATTTGTTGGTTTTTTCTTTTTTTAAGGAATGATCTCCAAGCAATGAATTTTCCTCTTAGAACTGCTTTCAATGTGTCCCATAGATTCCGATATGTTGTGTCTGTGTTTTCATTTATCTCTAAGAATTTTTTAATTTCCTCCTTGATGTCTTCTATAACCCATTGATCATTCAGTAACCTATTGTTCATTCTCCAAGTGATGTATGCTTTTTCCTTCCTTCTTTTATCGTTGATTTTCAGTTTCATTCCATTATGATCAGATAAGATGCATGGTATTATCTCTACTCCTTTATATTGTCTAAGAGTTGCCCTGTGACATAATATATGATCTATTTTTGAGAAGGATCCATGTGCTGCTGAGAAAAAAGTGTTACTGCTTGATGTTGGGTGGTATATTCTATATATGTCAATTAAGTCTAGGTTATTAATTGTGTTATTGAGTTCTATAGTTTCCTTATTCAACTTTTGTTTGGAAGATCTGTCCAGTGGCGAGAGAGGTGTGTTGAAGTCTCCCATGATTATTGTATGGTGGTCTATTAGACTCTTGAACTTGAGAAGAGTTTGTTTGATGAACATAGCTGCACCATTGTTTGGGGCATATATATTTATGATTGTTATGTCTTGTTGGTGTATGGTTCCCTTAAGCAGTATGTAGTGTCCCTCTTTATCCCTTTTGATTAACTTGGGCTTGAAATCTATTTTATTTGATATGAGTATGGACACTCCTGCTTGTTTCCGAAGTCCATATGAGTGATATGATTTTTCCCAACCTTTCACCTTCAGCCTATGTATGTCTTTTCCTATCAAATGCGTCTCCTGTAGGCAGCATATTGTTGGGTCTTGTTTTGTGATCCATTCTACTAGCCTGTGTCTCTTAATTGGTGAGTTTAAGCCATTAACATTTAGGTTTATTATTGAGATATGGTTTGTTCTTCCAGCCATATTTGTTTATTTCTGTTACTAAACCTGGTTTGTTTTCCTCTTTGATTATTTCCCCCCCCTTTACTGTCCTACCTCCCACTGTTGGTTTTCATTGTTATTTTCCATTTCCTCTTCCTGTAATGTTTTGCCGAGGATGTTTTGAAGAGATGGTTTTCTAGCTGCAAATTCTTTTAACTTTTGTTTATCGTGGAAGGTTTTAATTTCATCTTCCATCCTGAAGCTTAATTTCGCTGGATACACAATTCTTGGTTGGAACCCATTTTCTTTCAGTGTTTGAAATATGTTATTACAGGATCTTCTAGCTTTCAGAGTCTGTGTTGAAAGATGAGCTGTTATCCTGATTGGCTTACCCCTAAATGTAATCTGCTTCCTTTCTCTTGTAGCTTTTAAAATTCTCTCCTTATTCTGTATGTTGGGCATCTTCATTATAATGTGTCTAGGTGTGGATCTCTTATGATTTTGCACATTCGGCGTCCTGTAGACTTCTAGGATTTGGGATTCTGTCTCATTCTTCAAGTCTGGGAAGTTTTCTCGTATTATTTCATTGAGTAGACTGCTCATTCCTTTGGTTTGGAGTTCTGTACCTTCCTGTATCCCAATGACTCTTACTTTTGGTCTCTTAATGTTATCCCATATTTTCTGGATGTTCTGCTCATGGTTTCTTAACAGTCTTGCTGAGCTGTCTATGTTCTTTTCCAGTTGAAATACTTTGTCTTCATTGTCTGATGTTCTATCTTCTAAGTGTTCTATTCTGCTGGTAGTATTCTCCATTGAGTTTTTAAGTTGGTTTATTGCTTCCTGCATTTCTAGGATTTCTGTTTGTTTGTTTTTTATAACCTCTATCTCCCTGTATAGTTGATCCTTTGCTTCCTGGATTTGTTTGTTTAATTCATTGTCAAAGTGATCTTTCATTGTCTGATTTTGCTGTCTAATATCTTCCTTGATACTCCAGATCATCTGAAGCATGTATATCCTGAATTCTTTATCTGACATTCCATCTGCTGCAGCTGTTACCTCTTCTAAAGTTGAGTTGACCTGCATTGCTTGTGGTCCTTTCTTTCCTTATCTTTTCATACTGCTTGCGTTTCTTTCTGCTTGGTGAAACTGTTGTGTTTTTGAAATGTTTTTTTCCCCTATATATTTATATTCCTCTTGTATAGTTGAAAAGTCTCCCTTGCAGGGTCGGGCGGCTGTCTGCCTACCTTGCAGTCGCGGGCGGAGGCTCTGCTCTGCCCCTCCTCCAATTGGTGTGAGGTGTCTACCACGCCCGCTGACCCCTGGGCCTGTTCTGCAGGTCGGTCGCAGGTCTGCCTACCATGCAGGCTTGGGCGGCGGCTCTGCTCTGCCCTTACTCCAATTGGCGTGTCATGACTACCACGCCGGCAGGTCACTGGGCCTGTTCCGGGCGCGGGCAGCGGCTCTGCTCTGCCCCTACTCCAATTGGGGTGTCGAGTGTACCAGGCCGGCAGGCCACCGGGCCTGATCCGCCAGTCGGTTGCAGGTCTGCCTACCCTGCAGGTGCGGGCGGCGGCTCTGCTCTGCCCCCCCTCCAATTGGTGTGACTTGTCTAACACACCCGCGGTCCGCTGGGCCTGTTCCGGGCGCGGGCGAAGGCTCTGTTCTGCTCCTACTCCAATTGGGGTGACGTGCCTACCACCCCGGCCGGCCGCTGGGCCTGTTCCACCAGTCGGTCACAGGTCTGCTTACCTTGCAGGCACGGGCGGCGGCTCTGCTGTGCCCCTACTCCAAATGGGGTGACGTGTCTGTCGCACCGGCAGGCCACTGGGCCTGTCCCCGCTGGTCGGTCGCAGGTCTGCCCACCTTTCGGGCATGGGTGGCGGCTCTGCTCTGCCCCTACTCCAAATGGGGTGACGTGTCTATCACACCGGCAGGCCACTGGGCCTGTCCCCGCTGGTCGGTCACAGGTCTGCCCACCTTTCGGGCATGGGTGGCGGCTCTGCTCTGCCCCTACTCCAATTGGGATGTTGTGACTGCCACGCCGGCAGGTCGCTGGGCCTGTTCCTGGCATGGGCGGCGACTCTGCTCTGCCCCTACTCCAATTGGGGTGACGTGTGTACCACGCCGGCAGGCCGCTGGGCCTGATCCGCCGGTCTGTCGTAGGTCTGCCTACCTTGCAGGCGCGGGTGGCGGCTCTGCCCTGCCCCTCCTACCACGCCCGCGGACTGCTGGGCCTGATCTGCAGGTTGGTCTCAGGTCTGCCCACCCTGCGGGCATGGGTGGCTGTTCCGCTCCGCCCCCACTCCAATTGGGGTCACGTGACCACCACACCGGCGGGGCCTGATCCGGGCGCTGGCGAAGGCTCTGCTCTGCCCCTACTCCAGTTGTGGTGACGTGTGTACCACGCTGGCAGGCCGCTGGGCCTGACCCGCCAGTCTGTCGCAGGTCTGCTTACCTTGCAGGCGCGGGTGGCGGCTCTGCCCTGCCCCTCCTACCACTCCCGTGTACCACTGGGTCGCAGGTCTGCTCACCTTGTGGGCTCAGGTGGCGGCTCCGCTCCGCCCCCTCTCCAATTGGGGTCACGCGACCACCACGCCGGCGATCCGCTGGGCCTGCTCCGGGCCCGGCTCCTCCCCTCTGGCTCGATGACAAATTGAGAGAGACTCGGGTGTCTGTGACTCACCCTTCCTACCCGGAGACCAACTGTTTCTGTCGCCGCTGGTATTGATGAAGTTCTCTCCTCCGCCGCTTTCTGATGACATCAGATATCTGCCATGTTGGTATCCTATGCGAATGGCAGCATTTCGTTCCCTTTGCCGGGTAACCAAAGCAACGGGTGAGTCCTGACCGGTCCTCACAGGCCCCCTCTCAGTCCTGTTGCCGCTGCCCACGAAGGCTCGGTTGGTATTTACCTCCACAGTACTCAGCAGGACCCGGACCGAGAAAGCAGTTTCCGCGGGCTCCTTAGCCCTGGGCCAGAGCAGTTCCTGGAGCCGGAACTCGTCCTCTCCATGCTCAGTGTATGCTCTGATAGGAGCAGGCTCCAAGAAGCAGTTTTCACGGGTTATTTAGCACTGAGCCTGAATAATCTGTCTGCATGCCGCAGGCGAATGGCAGCCTGAAATTACCTGTTCTATGGCTGAATGAGCTGCGGTCAGTCGAAAACAGGGATGGTGACGTCAGCTCTCCAAGATGGTGGCCGCTGGCCTCCTCTGTGGTCTGACCGGTGTGGAGAACCGAGATGGACCGCTTCCTTCCCCTGTCTCGAACCCAGAATTCAGCACTGAGTACGGTGCTTGCACGGCTGGCAGAAACTGCAGCGCTGTATCCCTGCGTCGCTATCTCCTCATTTCCCAGTGCCAGCTGCAGACTCTAGCCACGGGGTGATTTGCTGAATAAGCAGTGTTACCCTCCGTGCGACAAATCTCTCGCGTTTGAGTCGCCGTAGCCGATCCTCGTGCGATGGAAATCCTTTCTCCAGGTTCCAAAGCACCCCACTATTGCTGGAAATTCCTAACAAGAAAGCCTTTAGCCGTCCTGACTCATCATACTCCCACACAGTGATGCGGCACACGGGGGCAATGCACTCCCCTCGCCGCCATCTTCCTGTCCTGTTTAACTTATATTTTATAAATTGAATATTAATTCTCTAAAGAAAGAGATCTTGTAGAAATTTTTAAAGGTTGTTTAAAAATCATTTTCTGCCTTCCACAGGGGAAGGTAGGATGTAAATAATTTCAATAAGGACCTCCCAATTACAGTCAGAGTGGAAGAATATTCTTCTGAGCAGAGTTGCATTACTATTTTTTAAAATAATCTATATTTTTCAAAATGACTAGAAGAGCATGAAGTTTCCAAAATATAAAAATGATTAATGGTTGAAGATATGGGAGTGCTTATTAGCCTGATTTGATTATTACAGTTTGTACACATGTATTAAATTAGCATAATGTATCCTATAAAAACATTAATTCTCAATTTCAATAATATCTTCAAAAAAATGAAAGGAACTTGCCATTTTCTTGTTAATTTATATAGAGATATTACTTAGCCTTTAATTTTTTTTTCTTGGTATCTAGTATGATAAATAATTTAAGGCAAAATGAGAGCATTAAATTGGCACATGTAAAAGAAGTGATAAACTGGGTGTAATTGTGCATGTCTGTAATTCCATCAGCTCAGGAGGTTGAGGCATGAGAATCACGTGGTCCAAGCCAACTTCAGAAAAAACAGGGCACTAAGCAATTCAATGAGATCTTGTCTCTAAGTAAAATTTAAAATGGGGCTGGGGATGTGACTCAGTGTTCCAGTGCCCCTGAGTTCAATCTCTGGTACTCCACCCCCACAAAAAAGAAAGAAAGAAAATAATGAAAGAAGTGATAATTCAATAAGTAAAGATGGACTGATATAACATGTATCACAAGGTAAAAGGTCAAATTTGGATACCTGAAATTCTCAAAATGTGGAAGGTGAGAGTTACACAAATTACAAACTAAACTCAGATTTTTAGCATCAATACATAATCTGGCTCAAAATGGGGCATGTTATTTTTTGGAAAAAAAAAATACTCTCTGGAAGTGCATTCTATTAAAGAGATTCATGGGTTGTTAAAAAGCAATATGAAAATATCAACCAGCATATGGAAAAATGCTTCAAATCACTAATCACCAGAGAAATGCAAACAAAACTATAGTAGGATACACTATTCTCCAGTAATAATGGCTATTATCAAAAAGGAAAAAAAAATTATAAATTTTGTAAATAATTATAAAATTGTTGATGGCAAAAATGTGAAGAAAAAAGAACCCTTGCGATATGCTGATAATAAGGAGTATTATTACATTCATTATGAAAAGCAATGTGGAAGTTCTTTAAAAATTAACTAGAGTTCTTATATTATCCAGCATTCTCAATGTTGGGCATATATTCAAAGAAAATGACATTAATATATCAAAGAGACATCTGCATTCTTAATGTTTACTCTAATACTATTCACAATAGCCAAGAAATGGTAACAACCTAAGCTTTCTTCAAGTTATAAATGGATAAAGAAAATGTGGTACATATATACAATGGTATATTATTGGAACATGAAAAAGAATGAAATCCTGTAATTTGAAATAACTTGGATGGAACTAGAAATCATTACACTATGTGAAATAAGTCAGGCACAACATACAAGTACCACATTATGTTTCTCAAAACCATTGGAACCCCAAACAATATGGAACCCCAAACCATTGATATGATAAAAGTTGAGAGTAAAACGGTGGTTACCAAAGGCTAGGGAGAGTTGGCAATGACTGGGAAGAGGAATAAGGAAAGATCCATCACTGAGTAATGAGTAGTGGTAAGAAGTTCTGGTGTACTATCACACAGTAGAGTGAATACATGTACTGCATATTTCAGAAATCTGGAAGAAAAATTTTCGATTATTTTCACAGTAAATAAATTATAAATGATTGAGGAGATAGACATATTTACCCTGCTTTAAACAATACCCAATGTATACATGTATAAAAATGTCACATAGTAACCCATAAGTATGCATAATTTTGTGATTTTTATATAAATTAAAAATAAATTTAAATCAATTTTTCAATTGTTTTTTGATATTCAAGTATCACTTTATTAGCATTATTAGAAACAAGATATTTCAATGTTATTGTTTTTTGTCTCATGAGCACTTTTCACCAAAAATATTCAAGATAAACAAATCCTGATTTTGAAAATTCTTTTTAGTTATGTATAACATTAAGATATATTGTGACATAATATCAAAAGCATGGAATATAATTTGCTCCAATTTATCTCCAGCACAACTCCTTCTTCACCCTTTTTTAAATCTTAAAACTGTAATGATCCAATGTAAAAATAATAATATCTAAAAAATGTTTATTAAAAATTCAAGTGTTGCCATGTTGCATTGTTTTAATGTAAAATTTTTAATGTAATAATGTTAATTATTTTTCCATTAATGTCTTTTAAAAGGTTATAAATTCATAATTTGCCTAATTTACCACAGAAAAATTTTATTATGTACCATAATGCACTTTTATCTTGGCAACATATTATTATCTAATGTATCTGTGAGTATTATATTTTAAATACATATTGATCAATATTGCTTATTGTTTACCAAATAAATTCCTGTGAAGTGATATATGTCCTGTTGCTTTTACATTTCTTCAACTATTTTGAATATTTGTTTAAACCTATATTTTATCACTAATAATTTAAGAAGAAAGCTGGAAGCAGTGGCACTCTCCTGTAATCCCAGCAACTGGGAGGCCGAGGCAGGAGGATCATGAGTTCAAAACCAGTCTCAGAAAATGCAAGGACCTAAGCAATTCAGTGAGATGCTATCTCTACAGGGCTGGGGATGTGGCTCAGGGGTTGAGGTCCACTGAGTCTAATCCCTAGTAATCCCCACCTCCAAAAAATGAAAGAAGAAATAAACATTACTAAAATTTAAAGTTAGATTTTTCTAAGATTTTATGTAGTTCAAAAGAAAAAAAAAAATAGATGTATCTATTCATTTATAGTAAGGAAAAATCCAGATATCATTTTTTGGAGGGATTGAACTCAGGGCACTCAACCACTGAACCACATCCTCAGCCCTATTTTGTATTTTATTTATTTTATATTTTACTTATAGGCAGGGTTTCACCAAGCAAGCCTTAGTGCCTTGCTTTTGCTGAGGCTGACTTTGAACTCATGATTCTCCTGCCTCAGCCTCCTGAGTTGCTGGAATTACAGAAGTGCACCACCACACCCAGCCTCAAGTATCATTTTTAAAGAATTTTTTTTAAATGCAATTTTTACATGCTAACATAAGACTGATGTTTTGAAAACAATAGGTAATATTAGTTATTATTTTATACTTAAATATTTCCATTTTAAACACAAAATTTCCATAACATAGTTGTTTAAAATTTGGGAATGTCACAGGAACATTCAACTCTAACAATAGAAAAACAAAAAAATATTAAAAATTTCAGCTTCAATTAAGTAAATATTTCTTCTGGTCTTCACAGATGTGAAATAAATTTATTATTTATCATATGCAGTCATAATTATTAGCTTGCTTTGTGCCACACATATCATTTTTAATTTTTTCTTGCAACACAAAATTGTAACTTTATGCATTTTATATCATCTACTAAATATGACATGCTTGTCTACCCTAGATCTATGGACTTTTTTTTATCAATATTAAAACACACTTGCCCAAACCACTCATGTTATGAAATCACAACCTGTCCATCCAGCTAAGGAAGAAATTGAAAGGTAAAGACAGACTCTGTCTTTAAGCAACAAAATCATTAATGATTAACAGAAATGGAACAATTTAAAAATACATGAATCAATCTCAGCTGTTTTTAATGGAAAGCAATGTTGTGTGTGTTTTTTCTCAAAAATATTCTTCTGATATTACTTTTATTTGTGTCACATAAAATATCATCAAAAAGATTTGGCAAATATAAAGAAAGTCATACAATGTTCCATTTTCTGTCACATGTTCAGCAACCTAATAGATCAGAAAGTAGATTTGATTATTGTTCTGCATCTGTACCTATATTTTACTATTATGCTATTATTGTCAAGAGTTATTTCTAAAACTATTCATAATATAAATGATCATTTCATTTAATTTTCAGACTTATTAATATGTATAGTCAATCATTTTAAAGGTTTATATGTTCCCATTAATTTTACTTTGATATCATCACCATGACAATCTTTTGCAAAATATTTTCTGATGCTATGGTTTGGATGTTTTGAGTGTGTTCCCCAAATTTTATGTTAGAAGCTTGGTTCCCAGGGATGAGGGAGCTGATGGAACTTTTAAGAGGTAGAGAGTAGTAGGAGATTTTTAGTTCCATGGGGAAGCTACCTTCAGAAGAGATTAAGGTAGCTCTTATGGGATCCCTGAGCTCTCCTAAGAGTGCATTGCTATAAGTGACCCTGACCCCTGCACATTCCTCTGCTCCCTAGTGTAATCTCTTACCCTGTGTAAATTAACACCATCTTCTGCAGGGCTCTCTCCAGAGCTTGTATTGCTATTCATGGTTCAGTCTCCAAAACTGTGAGTTAAATAAAGTTTAAATTTAATAGACTTTATAAAGTTAGCCTGCCTTAGGTATTTCATTGTAATAATAGAACATGGATGAATTCACTGTACAGTTTCTGTCTTTATTTTTGTAAAAAAGGAAATAATCATTTTCTCTTTACCCTTCATAGTTCTTAGTTGAGATGGGTTCCTGTACAAAAGTCATTCTAAAAAACCAAAAAATCCAAAAGTACCTAGAAGTTTAGATATATATTTTATATACATGAGATATATTCAGTTATATATGGGAGTAATTAATTTTCAAAAACAAGAATAAATTCTTAGAGAATTCTCAAGAAAAATAAACATATTTAAATACCTCTGGGGTCAGCAAGTCCTGGAAAGGCAAATGGTAATGAAGACTAGTTAGCAAAACCTATTATGTGGATCCCCATGGTCTCATGTATAGGCTGATAAGTCTAAAATTATATTCAGTGGCAACTATCATCCTTATTCAAGAGGGGAAAAGAAAAGGAAAACAATTAGACAATTGCAAATTTGCAAATGTATGTCCTTCTATTTTACAAATAGGAGTTGGGTGCTTCTCTTCAATTTTCTCTAAGTCAAAGTAATCCTTAGTAATATGTAAGTAACATGGTCACATATAATCCCAATAATTTGGGAGGCTGAGGCAGAAGAATTTCAGGTTGAGACTAGCCTGACAACTTAGTGGGACCCTGTCTCAAAATAAAGCAAAAAACGTTGAAATGTAGCTCTATGGCAAAGTGTTCAATCCCCAGTACCACAAGATGATAATAATAATAATAATAATAATAATAATAATAATATAATTATAATTATGATGATGATGATGATGATGATGATGCCAGTGTGCATGTTTTGAGGTGGAATACTTTGGTCTCCTACATTTTAAAAATTCATTGGTGATATATTAATATTTTTCTCAAGAGAAATTTTTATGTTAATCCTTTCTGTACTGTTGTCTAATTGATTCCATTACTAAATTCTATATGGTTAACATAGAAGATATTTGTCTTCTTAGTAAACATGTTAGGGAAAAATCATTGTTAATATTATATAATTGTATTAACTTGTCCATAATAAAATGTCACTTTCATCTTTTTTGTTCCAAGCACAGCTTTATGCTAATCAATAATACCATGAAAAAATATATTGTTGAAAAATATTATTTTATTAGACTGTTTTGACTTTTGAGATAATAATATTGATCTGTTAATTAACAAAATGACATTTTTTTTTGTAGAACTCCTTTCAAATGCTCCTAGTTTTACATTTTGTGTCATAGGAAGTTTTTTCAGAGGAAAAAAAAAGCAAATTTGTTTTAAGTGGTTCACCAAAGTCACATTTAATACATGGCACAGAGGGTTCCAAGCCTGAGCAACATGGGCTGGATAAGGTAAAAAAGCCCATAAAATCATCATAAAATAATCACTTTATCCTGCTTCACATTACATCTGTGTATTTCTGTTTGCAAAGAAGAGGAAGATAAAGTGAATTCTCTCTGTTCAGTAAGTTGATTTAATGTCATATGAATAAGGAAATTCAAATATTAACATTTATAAGTTTACTAATTATAAATCTCTAATCATCTTCATGGATTGACAAACTAAGGCTTTGTTACTTAAATCCTGCCTCTAACCTGTATTGGTAAATAAATAAATGGGTCATATTCATCTACTATTGATTATGTCAGAGTTTTATAGTGGCAAAAAAGCAAGACCCTATAGCCCTCAAATTCTAACATATTTTCTATCAGGCTTTTGTGAAACTCTTAGATCTAAATCAACTTAACTCTGAATGTTTTTAAAAGGCAATGTATTTGATTATTGAAGAAATTTATCTTTATATTCTCTCTAATTTGGTTTTTCCTTTGTCTTGAATTGAAGAACAATTATGTTCTTCATTGGAGTTCAGTTGGCATAAAGTTACCAAAATATACACACATAGGATTTCCCTGATTTTAAAAAAAAGAAGTAACTATTTGTTATTTTAATAGTTCTCATTTTTATTCATTATTTCTTTTCTACTTTTCTTCTGTTTTGTATAGTGAATTTTATTAGAGTTAATGTGTACATATACTTTGCTTTTGCTGTGTGTGTTTATTTTTCAAACAAAACAACAACAAAAGTGCACCATCTTTGTGGATAAAAATAGAAAATGATTGAGTAATTTTTCAAACAATTTGAAAAATACACAAAATTACTTTGTATTTTAAGTTTCAATTCAGACCAACTTTAAAAAAATGGGAAATGTTAAAATATATAAATATGTAAATATATATGAATATACAAAATTTAACATTTCATAAGATAAGAATATATTAATTTCTTGTAGCAGTGTACCCACACAAAGGCACATACACACAACATGCATGAAGATTTGGGTATAACACAGGGTTGGTTCTCTTACTTTCCTTTACAATTTAACACAGAATACTTCTGTAACTGAATGTGTTAGACTTTTTCACAACAAACACTCTATAACACCAGCTGAGTGTGGTATAATTCATTTTAATTCTGACAGAGCCTGCCTGGTGATGGTCTCAGACTGTTCAGGTTAAGAACTCAGTCCTTCAAAAAAACCTGATTCTCATTTCAGATACCATTTGTAAAAGTAGGACCCCAGATTTCCCCAACTACCTCCTCAGGCTCAATTATTTGCTAGAAAGGTGTATAGGATTCAGGAAGTTACTTTATTTATTCTGTTGATTTTATTATGAATATTAACAAGGGAAGAGATGAATAACCAAGTCAAAGAGATGCAAAGGGAAGGGATGTGGAGGTTCTAGGCTGTCTCCAGGGTGTGCCACATTCCTGACACCTCCTCATGTTCAGAAACTCAGGAACCTTTTGAAACCCATAGTTTAAAGGTGTTTTTCAAATTCTCATCACACAGATCTAATGGATTATTGACTCCCTAGTCCTTCTTCCTCCTTCTGAAAGTTCCAAGATTGTAATCATGGCTTTGTCTTTTTGATGACTGGGCCCCACCCAAAGATTTACTCCTTAGAACAAAAGATGCTTGTGCCCAGGAAATTCCAAGGGATGAGGAGGGTTTAGGAGCTCTAAGTTAGGGTCAAAGACCTAATACCAGAACAAAAGATGCAGAGACAAAGTACACATTTCTTACAATACCACAGCCTGTGAGAATCTTTGAAAGTATTCTAGTGTTATATTTATCAATCTCTCTTTTCAGAATAAAAATATTTTTCTTCTGAAATCTGGACAATACAAGACAAGACAATACAAGTTTGGATACAAGAGGTCCCTCAAAAGTACCTGTGCTAATGCAGGTGGGGAAATGATTATAGAGTATGAGAGCTGCAGCCTAATCAGTGGATTAATCCATTTGATGGTTTAGTAATTTGAATGGACTAAACTGAGTGGTGATTGAAGGCCTGCAGGGTGTAAATGGAGGAATTAGGGTCACTGAAGGTATGTCTTTGGGGTTCATAGTTTATCCATGACAGAGCTCCCTCCCACTCTCTCTCATGGTTACCATGAATGTAGGAGATTTCTTCCACCACTCTATTCCACCATGATATTCTGTCTCATCTCAGCCCAGACCAGTGGAGTCAGCTCACCACAAACAGAATCTCTGAAACTCCGAAACTATGAGCTCAAAGGAAACTTTTCATTCTCTACCCTGTTCTTTTGGTCACAGCAACACAAAGCTGACTATCACAAAAGCAGTAACATACACTTTTCTCACATTCAGAATCCAAAGAGTAATATAATACAGCTATCTAATATACAGGTGTAATTACACAACCTGTTTCACAATTGATGATTGTCAAAAACAAGTAAAAAGATCTCATTTATTCAAGAAAATTTAAAAACAATAAAATACTTGGCAAGACAAACAAGAGTTAATCTTTAAATTGTGCTTTTACAATACCCAAATAATGGCATTCTTTAGGTGGATTTCAGGGTTGAGATATTTTCAAGAAACATGGTTTACAAAATAGTTTTGACTAATATATATTATTTATATTTCTATTAGTAAGTTTGGTCTTCATGAAAAAGTATACACATATGAACTGAACCAAGAAAAATGATTAAAATATCACATATTTTCAATTTATTTTACAAATTGGTCACTACTTAAATTCTGGCTACATGAATTATACAGATACTTGTAAAAAACATAACAATAATAATTCTATTTAACTCTTGAATATTCAAAATTTGAAAAGAAGGATACCAGTGAAACTTAATACTAAGTTTCTGTAAGTCAAGGTATAGAGGATTAAACCTACAGATCTACTAAATTATTGGGCTCTGGGTTTTTAACCTTCATGGTTACTCCAATTATGGTAATTTTATCTAGGAAAGTTGTAACTCCAACACAGGAAACAAAACAATTTTACATTTACAAGTGAGTGTGCTACAGTCATAAGAACATAGATAGATAGATAAGCTTATTACTTTCCAAAAATGTTTCTCAGATATCTTATCATAGCATAAATCAATTAAAATTTAATAAAATCTTTCTATCTGTAAAAAATAAAATAGAAAAGAATATTAAGTTTTTAAAAGCTATTTTACAATTCACTTATGGGCTGACTAATATCTTAAAATTTTTGTGGGCTCATTACTTTTTCCATTCATTCAGGGATTCATTTGTGGAGTTGCATGTTTTCCTAGACTGTAGCCTTCTGGTGTCTATTTAGTGACATGCTTGAGTGTCTGACCAAACCAAAGTTGTTTTATAAATGTTTTTTTTTACACATTCTTCAATACTAACTTCAATAGTATTAAGAAAGAAGAGAGACAGAGACAGTATAGGGTGATTTAAAAAGAAAGAAACACCTATATTAAAAATATTTAGAATTTTAAAAATAATTAAAAGGTATGCCACATTTAGATTTTCAATAGACACCTCTGGCATTCAGGAAAAAAATCACATAAGAAAGAACGTTATTGTTTATTTAGGGCATTCAGCACTTGGAAATTTTCAGTTCAATGTAATTTCAGCTTTAGATATTATAAAAATTAAATGTTTATCAGATTTATTAGCAAAAGAACTTATGCTTCAATGCTGAATACTTGTGCTCCATGTTGTGTCCTTTTTATTGATTTATTTTTGAGACAGGGTCTCACTAAGTTTCTCAAACAGGCTTTAAACTTATGGACTCAAGTAATACTCCTGCCTTGGTCTCCCAAGCAGCACTACCACTGTGCAAACAGAGCCTAACTTCATCCTGTTTCTTTGAAATCGCTACAGTTCCATATTCTTATTTTTTTTCATAAACAGTTTCATACATCCAATATTTTTCCAAATTTGTAAAGAAAACAAAATGAAAATATTTTTTACTGTGTAAAACCTTTAATTAACTAATTTACAGGAATGTTTTACTTATTTGAATGAAAATTGTTTTCCCCATTTAGTTGGTTAATGTTCTGAATTCTCTAAGACAAATTATTCAATTTCAAACATCTTTCTTTGTAAGAATTACCTTAGATCATTCAATTTACATCCATGAATGTTGTATTTCAGTTCTTTATTTTTATGGAATGAGATTTTAGATTTTTACCCACCCCCCAAAATCTGTTTTTAAATGTATTCTTATTTAAAAACAATAAACAATTCTAATTGTTTCCATGTAATAAAACACTTTAAACTTTTGCAGTTGGATTATTGTATTAACTGTATTTGTTTTACTTAATGACAATTAGATGATCTTAATAGGAAGATATTATTAGAGATGGTTATGCAATTTTCAGAATTCTATGATTTTTTTTCCTGATATTGAAAAGCCATTCACTATCAAAAGCACATGGAAGAAAAGTAAATGAAAAATCTAAAACAAAGTTGTTACTCTTTACTCTCTAATTTAGTAACATGATAGTTTGTTGTTATTTAGTAGAGAGAGTGGGGGAAATACAAGTGTAAATATTTCATGTGAATAAGTAGGCTATATGATTTTGAATAGTCAAATGTATATGTAAAATAGGATAATATTGGTTTTACAAAACTTGATATTCCCTCATTCAAACAATTTAAACATTATGATATGAATATTATATGAGTTAATGAGGTGCTACTCTATAATTTCCTTTAAAAAGTTTTAATAATTAATATATTGAATTTTGAAGTAATTATAGTTTTAATTAACATTGAAAATGAGAAGAATTTATTATTCACACTACTTAGTCAGTTTTCCATCACTTTGACAAAACACTTGAGATCAAACCTTATAAAGAGGAAAGGTTGCCGGGTGCAGTGGCTCACGCCTATAATCCTAGTGGCTCCAGAGTCTGAGGCAGGAGGATCATGTGTTCAAAGCCAGCCTCAGCAAAAGAGAGTTGCTAAGCAACTCAGTGAGATCCTGCCACTAAATAAAATATGAAATAGGGCTTTGGATGTGGCTCAGTGGTCGAGTACTCAAAGTTCAATCCTCTATACCCATAAAAAAAAAAAAAGAGGAAAGGTTTATTTTTGCCTTTAGTTTGTAAGTTTTCAATCCTTTGTCACTTGGCCTTGATGCTTTGGGGCTGTTGTAGCATGGTACATCATGGTGGGAACACAGGGCCTATGAGACCTCCTCACCTCATGATTGATGGGAAGCAAAGTGAGAGAGGAAATGGCTGCCGTACCAATAGCCAGGGACAGCAAACCCTCAATCACCTAACTTCCTCCTACTGGAACCCAGAAGATCTACCACTTCCCATTAGCACCATAAGCTAGAAAATAAGCCTTGAGCACATGGGCCTTTTGAAGACCTTGATCCAAACCATACCAAATATTTTTCATTATCTTTAGAGTAATTTTTTTTAAAAAAATATTTCCCTTACTATGATGCTTAATCATGACCATAAAAGATGGCTTTCTATAATAGTTCAGAGTTTGCATATTCTATCTGGATTATATTTCCAGTGATTTCATTGTGGATCTTTTGAAATAGCACAACAGCAGAAATAATAAAAAAGGTTGGACATGTAGAGTATATCATTCAGGCAAAGCATGTTGTTATCTCTAGAATATACTCCTTAACCCCTTGAGACTATGTAATATTATCAAATGTATTTATTATACACACATACAAAATGTTGCAACTAAAATAATGTTATATAATGATGAAAATACAAATCAAAGATCTGGCAAAGTGATGAGTCAGTTTTCATAAGGATCCTGGATACACATTTAGACTGAAAATACTTTTTGTATTTTCTTCAGGGTGACTATGACCAGACACAAAAAAAGAAAAAAAGTAATACAAAACCTTGAATGGACACTCATAAGAATGGAGTAAGTGTCAATCGGTAACTCAAGCTATTTAAGAAAAACCACAATGAGTCCCGAAGATTTCTAGTCCCTGTTCAGTGTGAAACTAGGTATAAGTCTTCATGTGAGAAAGCATGGAGTAACTGACAGGACTCTGACTTGGCTTGTTAATCCACTCATCCATCCGCAAATTTATAGACCAGAATGGGAGGGCAGTGTGTGTACTATTCTTATATGACATATCCTAAGCAAGGTATAAAGTGTTTTGTAGCACTATACGATGGGTAAGATTTATGCATATGTAGATATAGAATAGGTATATATTACCCATGTTTTAAGATGTAAAGCATGCCCACAAATTGGCGGGATGGGACAGACATTTCTAGATGCAACAATGACTGATATCCAATACTTTTTCAAACATCACCTTAAGTCTCTTAAGGATTTTCAGCCCTATACATATTTTCCCATTCATCTTATATATATTCCTTCACTTATTGCTTTAAAAATAATCTTAGAATGTTTTTATTGCGGTGAAAATCTTCTTTTTGCTGATTTTTGTCCAGAAGCTTATGAATAGAATTTAAACTGATGTGTGTCTGTGTGTGTGTGTGTGTGTGTGTGTGTGTGTGTAATGAAACCCTGGGGCATTTAATCAATGAGACACATCCCACACCCTTTTAATTCATTTATTTATTTTTATTTTGAGACAGGGTCTCACTAAATTGCTTATAGTCTCACTAAGGTGCTGAGGCTGGCTTTGAACTTGCTATCCTCTTGCCTCATCTCCTGAGCCACTTGGATTATAGTCATGTGCCACCACACCCTGCTTAGCTGATTTTTTAATCAGCTTAATGTTTGTTTTAAAAATATTAGTCCTTCTCTGACCTATGCAATAACAATAATGATGAGAATTAACAACACTGGCCTCCTATCCTGTTTCCAACACTTAGTTAGATTCCTCATAATATCTATTATTAAATTATGTTGGATAAAAGCAGACACTTATGACATTTTATTTCCATTCAATACACAAGATCAGTGCACATCAAGAAGGTTAAGTTGCTTTTCTAAAATTTTGAGCCCAATCTAACTGATGCCAAAGCCCATGGCTTCTCAATAGCCAGTTCCATGCACATCTGTAGCACAGCTACAACTACAACATGTTGACTAGAATTTTTGTCAAAAGGTGAATGAAAAGAAGAGCAAGTGATGTTAAGGTATTGAGAATGATCCAAGTAATAAAAAGCTGCACATTGAATAGACACAACTTCCTGGTCCTTTTAATGTATGTCAAACAACATTTGAAAGCTATAAGTAATTATAGCATTAGTTGAATAAATGGAAGAAGAAAGAAATACATGTTTTTACATTTGAGCTTGCTATCCTCTTGCCTTGTCTTTGGGATACCAAGGTTAGAAGTATGCATTATTTCTGAACTTCACTCATGAACATCAGAAGACAAATTTCCAAGGGTATTGTTTCTAAAAATAAAAAATGAACTAAACTATTTAAGCACTTTCATTTGGTGCAGTCAAAATGGTGAAACTGATGGTACTGCAGACAATCTTTCTTTTGTTTTCTTATTTTGTTTCTTTCCCAAAGTATTTTTTGTTGCAATATATGTCCTTGGGGAAACTACATGTTTAATATTTAGTCTATTTAATATTTTAACTCTGAGATACTGTTCACTAAGGCAGAAATTTAGATACTGAGGTTATGATGAAAAGTCCTATTAGAAAGCTAAAGGATCTACTTAAATTTTCACAATGTTGATGTGGGCCATTTGCGGTGGATTGCAATGAAGCAGAAAATTCATTTTAGAGGTTGCTGTATTAGATATAATGGAAGCACTTTGCTAAAGAATAAAGAGAATGATTTACATATAATTCTTTTGCCTCATGTACAATTGCATGTGTTTTAGAGTCACTTGTATTATATAATATTTTTCTCTGCACTTTTAATGTGATTATGACATTTCATTAATGTTAAGTATAAAGAGTCTATTCCCTGGTGTACCATCAAGATAGAATCCTCCTATCCACCTCATCTTACCCCCATATTTATGGAAATGGATTCCTTTCTTGTTTTCTTTCTAGTGTCTTCTTTCAAGACAGTTCTTGACCTCTTGCTGATGTGTTAGTGCTATATTGTGACAGGTGTCACATATTTGCAGCTCTGACTAGAATGCTTACATAACATCTTATTACTTCACCTTCTTCCATGTTTTTGATGCTACTAATGCTACTAATTAGGATTAATCTATTGGTGAGGTGAATAAAACTAATTTTTTGTACATGTATACAAAAAAGATAAGCAAAGAGAATAGACAGGTAAACCTAACCATTAAAGAGTTTTGAAGAACTATTGATTGTGGGATACCAAGGTTAGAAGTATGCATTATTTCTGAACTTCACTAATGCAATTTTTCATACAAATGTTACCTTTGTGTAACTTCTGGATGCATTCAATCTTGGGGATAGCATATCTGTGTTATTATGCTAGCTAGAGTTGTACTCAAGTGTTTATTATAGTTTTTCATTACTATTCTAAAAGTATAATCACTTGTGTAGATATAAGTTTTGAATTCTATTTGTTATTTGCCTATGAATGGATTTGTTACATAATATAATTTTTCATCTTTATAATTTTTCATCTTTATAATTTTGAGAAACTGAAAAATTATTTTCCAAAGTGATTGAAGCCTTTACCATTCCCCTAAACAGTGCATTAATGTTGCTATTTCTCTGTGCCTTCAAAAACATTTGCTATGGTCTTTCTTATTTATTCTAGTGAGTAGGAAATGTTATTTCATTATAGTACTCATTTATTCCTTAATGACTAATGATGATGAGCAACTTCTCATATATTTATTTGTCATATATTTATTTGTATAACTTTTTTGGAAAATGTCTGTTCAAATTCTTTGCTCATTTTTTTTTTGTTGTGATATGTACCTTCTTAATATGAACGTCTTAGAGTTATTTACAGAGATCCATAGAATATCTATCTGTTCCATAAAGTTTTAAATTCATTCGAGAACTACATATTTGAAAATTGAACATCTTTTTCTACAGTGTTTACTTATATAAAAAATAACAATATTTATGTGATCTTTTCTGGATCACATAAATTGCCCCAGCAATTTATCAAATTTCTCTCTTATATTCACAAGCTTTAGGAAATCAAGGACCTTACAATTCTATACTTATACAGCCATTGGATAATTCCCCTCAATTCCCACACAATTCTATACTTATCCAGCCATTGAATAACCATTATTAGGTTCTAGAAATGCAGTGAGATCTAAAATTAATTCTACCTGTTTACTTAGTGTTTTGTCTCCAAAAAGAAATAAGGTATCCAAAAAAAAAAAAAAGCCATAATTTTGTCAAAATAAATTACATCACTGAGGACAAGGTTTATCCAAGGATGTTAAACATTTACTCTGAAAGGCCATAAGCTGTTTAAAATTTCCCTAAGCCAGGAACTAAGAGAAGTTAAACAGAATTCTTATGTCTTAATGGCTACCACAGGCAATAGAATCCAGAATGAATAAATTAAATTATCATACCACTCTATGAATTAACCATGTTCTCAGCATTTCCACCTTTCCCCTGAAGCCTCAATATAGATAGGTCTTTTGAGGATTAAAATTAGCTCTTCAGTTCCTTTTCTTTCCCTCATTATAAACATTATGTAGTGCCATCAGAAATCCATGCACTTGATTCCAAATTTCATGTTAAACATTTTTTTTTATTATTCAATGTGCAACTCTTTATTACTTGGATCATTCTCAATACCTTAACATTATTTGCTCTTCTTTTCATTCACCTTTTTGACAAAAATTTTAGTCAACATGTACACACTCTTCTGTTTTAACATTGTGGCATTGTAACAGCTGAATTCTTTTGGATTAAATTAAAAGTTGTGATCAACAGGTACTATGTTCATCATCAACATTAGAATAGTAAAAGGGAAGCCCATATTGATTTTCCTAATTATTTTTTTTGTTATACACCTGTGAATATCTGTAAAAATCTCTCATTCATCTTGATAATGGAAACTTCCATACACTTATGAAAATGCAATGGTATAATTTCTGGTATATTGTACAGAGACTTTAAGTAAAATTTTAAATAAAAAATTATTAAACTTTAGAGCAGCGAATGTATCTTGTTCAAAACATGAAAAATGTCTGCTGTGAAGATAATCGCCAATGGTCAAACCAATTAGCTAAGCCAAACATATTTTCTGTCAGAAATTGTCATACTTCATTTTGAATTTGAATAGAAATGTTAATATGTGCCTAAGTCACACACACACTACTTCTGAAATCTGACTCTAATATAGCTCTCTAGTAGCTAAAACTTGGAGACTTGCCATGGCTGGCATTTTTATGAAATTGATTACTCTCTCCTTCCATATTTATTGCTTAACTCTAAAGATAAGTTCCTTTAGAAGCAAATCATCTGTTTGTTTTTCTACAAGGCTCCAAAAAATGTTAAGTTTGGTAATGGCTACGTTTGCTGAAAGAGGAGATGGAAAAGCAGACCTACAAAAAAACAAAAAACAAAACAAAACAAAACAAAAAAAACCTCTTGAGGCAGATTTATTTTAGGAAAGAGTGCATATAAGAAAAATGAGACTCTGAGACTCTGAAAACTGGTTTCTCTTGAAATTATTGCAGCCAATGTATGTCCTTAAATGGAAAGCAGTATGAAGATTCCTTAGGAAACATAGAATGGAACCACCATTTTACCGAATTATCCCACTCCTTACAGCCAAGGGATGTAACATCATCATACTACAGTGATGCATTAACATCAACATTTATAGCAGCTCAATTCACAATAGCCAAGCTATGGAACCAACCTCGATGCCCTTCAACAGATAAATTGATTTTTAAAAAATGTGGTATTTTTTAAATACAATGGAATATTATTCAGACATAATGAAGAATAAAATTATGGCATTTGCAGGTAAATGAATGAAACTGGAGAATATTATTCTAAGTGAAATAAACCAGCTCCAACAAACCAAAGGTCAAATATTCTCTCTGATATATGAATGGTAACCAAGAGAGGATAGGGAGGGGAAGTATACAAGTTTATTGGACTAGACAAAGGGGATTGAAGGGAAGGGAGGGAGATGGGAATGAAAAAGACAGTAGAATAAATTGGACGTAACTTCTATGTTCACATATTAATATACAATTAGTGTAACTCCACATCATGTTCAATTGAAAGAATGGGATCAAAATTTTAATGGGTTTCACCCCATGTATGTAAAATGTGAAAATATACCCTAATGTCATGTGTATCTAAAAACAACAAATAAAAAATAAAAGCTGGAAAGTAATCTCTCTGTCATGTGAAAATTTGAGCTGGTGAGGCACTCTGTGTCAAGTTGTCTTCTGGAGAATGGCTCCTCTGTATTGGGGTTTACAGTCTCTGTGGAATGTCTGTTGTTCAGGTAGTATAACAGAGCTCACCATCTGGTGTTTATAGCACCCAGTGGGAAGGTAAAAATGGGAAATAAAATTCATAGGCCTTAAGTCTTAAGACTTAACTGAAATAACTGTATTTATGTGGATTTGTCTCTGTGTCTTCTATTCTGCACCATTGGTTTACATGTTTATTTTTGTGCCAATACCTTGCCATTTTTGTTACTATAGCTTTATAGTATAGCTTAAGTTCTAGTATCGGGATGCCTCCTGCTTCACTCTTCTTTCTAAGGATTGATTTGGCTATTCTGAGTCTCTTTTTTTTTCCATATGAATTTCATAATTGCTTTTCTTTTACTATAAGGAATGACGATGGGATTTTAATTGGATATTATAGTAATGCAAACACATCAATGTTTATAGCAGCTCAATTCACATTAGCTAAATTATGGAAGCAAGCTAGATGCCCTCGAATAGATGAATGGATAAAGGAATATACAAAGGAATATTAGTCAACATTAAAAGAGAATTAGATCATGGCATTTGCAGGTATATGGATGGAGTTGGAAAATATCATGCTAAGTGAAGTAAGCCAATCCCAAAGCACCAAAGGCCAAATGTTGTCTCTGATAATTGGATGCTGATCCAAAATGGGGGTATATGGAAAAAAATGGAGGAATTTTGATGAGGCAAAGGGATGAGGGATGGGAAAGGGGCATGGTAGCAGGAAAGACGATGGAATGAGATGCACAGGATTACCCTAGGTACATGTGTGACTGCACATATGGTGTGACACTACATTGTGTACAACCAGATAAATGAAAAGTTGTACAGTAATTGTGTACAATGAATCAAAATTCATTCTGCTGTATATATAAAGCAGAATTAAAATAAATTAATAAAAAAGAAGAAAACACACCAACTACAACACATTATTTTCCACCAACATCCTTTGTCAGAATATAATCACACTTCACAGCAAAATAAACAAAATACCTGGGATATATCATCTATATTCTGAATAGGTATAGGCACAATATGAAATCCCCTACTATGAAAAGAGGGAAAACAACTTTATGTACAACAAACATGTTGTTCTGTTATTTTGTAGGGTATGTATAGAAAACTTGTTGCATATCAAATACTTTTAGATATTATTTTATAAGCTTTAAAATAAAAAGGAGTAATGAACTTTACTGAAAATATTCTTCATGTTTTATTCTCTTAAAGGGTTTTATTATTTTAAAAGGTAAAATTTTGATAATTAACAATCTCTGAAATATCAGAATAAAATGAGGATATTTTGATATGTTTGTTTTTAATTGATGTTAAAGTTCATACAAATGGTCATAAAGGCCTTAAAATAAGATAAACAAATGATTTGGACACGAAATGTAATATAAGAAGTAAAAAAGTAAAATTATTATATCATTTTTCTTTTATAAATTATACTAAATCATATATTTACTCAATTTGTTTCTATCAAATAAACTGTGATATCTGGCAAAAAAATATCCAATGCTTTGCCACTATTGAATGTTTGTTGACTGTCTTCAATATGTCAAGTATGTTGGAATACATCTGAACTTCAGATGACAACTTGAAGCAGAGTGTATTACAAGCTCAAACTTTTACATGACAGAGAAATTACTTTCCATTTTCTGATAGACAATTTTTTTTTTTTCCGAGCTGGTTATTGAATTCAGGGCTTTGCACATAGTAGGCAAAAGCTCTGCCACTAAACTGCATCCTAGCCCCCATTTTCCATTTTTTAAAACCACTGTTATTTTAGGTCTTTGAAACAATTAAGATCTTTCCATTATTAACTTTAAATATTTTCCTTAGTTATTGATATAATCATGTTGTTTACTAGAGTACTAAATTTTCCCATTTTATTTTTATAAATTTTTTTTCAGAAAAAAATTGTTTAATATATTATATTAAATATTTTATGTTGATACAAATTTGCAATTATCTTTATAAAGTTTGTATTCTGGGAGGTTTTTAGATCTAATTATATAGAATTGATGTTAATAGATATATAACTGAAAAATTATATTTTCACTATTAATTGAGTTGAGAAACCTATGTAATGCACAAAAATAAATCTTATTTAGGTTACAGATGGGGTAGGTCTTAAAAACAATTCCGTGGAAATAATTTTATTTATACTAGATTCAAAAAAAAGTGGGTAAAGATCATAATTTAAAACAGGTTTGAGAAGAATACAAGGGGCTAAAGGAAGAACATGACTTCCTCTTTAAGGAAAAAGGGAACACAGGGATTTATGAAGATGGAAGACCCATTAGAATGTGGAAATTTGTAGAAGATGCAGTGTGAGAAGAAAGAATGTGATGATGTTGGCAGAGAAAAGATCACTCTGAGCCATGAAGTGCTTGTCACTTAATTTTCCTTTTATCCTAAGAGAAACATTATTTATTGGTGGAAACATATAAGAAGAGTTTAATCATGTATTCTAGCATCCTTGCTCGCTGCTTTCTAGCCCTGTGACCTTCAAAAGTACCTGCTGACAGTTTTCTTTCTGCCATATGAGATTAACATTATTCCTTCATAGGGTTCTTATAGGTGTACTCAAATTGTCATTTTTAAGACCATAATAAATACTAGGTAAAAATCTGGTGAATGTATATTTTTAAAATTTATTTTTAGTTGTAGATGGACACAATACCTTTATTTACTTTTACATGGTGCTGAGGGTCAAACCCAGGGCCTTCCACGTGTGAAGCGTGCACCCTACCACTGAGCTACAACCATAGCCCATGATATATATTTTGAAAAGGTAAAAGGAGAGAATTGAATGGAAATCTATCACTGAAAAACTTAATTATGTAATTCAGGCAAGAGGAAATAATAGCTTACAACTCTACTTACTTAGCCTGATTTCAAAAACTAGTATTGTTTCTAAAAAGTAAGATTACCTGAGAGAAAGCTCCTTGCAATGACAACACCTCCCATTCACTTCTGTAAGTATGTTCCACATACAAACTGTGTGTTTGAGGCCATCCTTGACTCTTTACAAAGTGAATTATTAGGTACAGGCTTGCCACCCTACCCAATGCCATGAAGGAACATTCTCCAGAGAGCATCCTCAATGTCATCATGGCTTAGATTTTAAATATTCTCCAAAGGTCATATATTGAAGACATGGTCACCAGCCTGTTCTCATATTGAGAAGTAATCAAATTTTAAGAGGTGGGAGCTAGGCACTGCGATTGCAGGCCTGTAATTCCAGCTGCTCAGGAGGCTGAAACAGAGAATTGAGAGTTCAAAGCCAGCTTCAGCAAATTAATGAGATCCTAACAACTTAGTGAGACCAAGTCTCTGAATAAAATATTTTTAAAAGGGCTGGAAATATGACTCAGTGGTTAAGCAACCTCTGTGGTCAATCTCCAGAACAAAAAAAGAAAAAGAAAGAAGTGCGAATTACTAGGTGAAACATGAAAGTTGGGTCACTAAGGGTATAATCCTAAAGGAAATATTGGGACTCCAGCTCCTTCTTCTATTTGCTTCCCAACTGCTATAAAGTCATGAAGTAAGCAGCTTCCTCCCATATTTGTTCCCTGTCATTGAGGCACTGCCTTGCACCAGGCCCAAAGACAATAAGGCCAAGCAACTGTGAACTAAAACCTTTGAACGTATGAACCAAGATAAGCTTTTTCTCCTTTTAAATTTATTTTCTCAGGTGTTTTGTAACAGCAGCAGAAGACTGACAAACACAACTCTAAAATAAAGTGGCAGTTATCAATTGCATGCAAAATTAAATTATAAAACAGATCAACAACATGTTCAAGAGCATAATTTTTGATTGAGTTGTAATTTTATTGTGATTATTACTTCTATATAACAGCAGTAAAATACTTTAAATTGTTTGTTAATATATTTCTAGAAGCTATTTCAACCCTGCATATGATAAAAAATGCTAACATATTCGTTATTTTGTTTCTCGAATGAAATGCCTTTTACTTATCATACTCTGAATTTTGTTAACTTAATTACAAAGTATGTTTTATTATATCCTGAAGTATGAGTAAAATAGAGTATGTCTAATCAACTCAAGCTACTGAAAGATCTGTGAGGCCATTTTGAATTTGGTTTTGATGATTTTTAAAATGGGAATAGTCCAGAAGATTAAAAATTTAATCATATATATGTATAATATATGTACTTAAAGAAATATTTAGTTCATGTTAAATGGTATATATAAGATATTATATATACCGTTTTTGGTGATAACTTACTAATATTTTTAATAAGGGAATATGTTACTTAAGATATGACAGCACATATATATATATTACATTCTCAGATTCACTTCTCCAAAGCTACTCACATTGATTCCATCCAGCATTTTCCCACACTTGAACCTCATGTTATAAGGTAAATACTTGCAGATTACACCCAGAACTAGCTATATAAGAATCAATCATGGGGTTGGGGTTGTGGCTCAGTGGTAGAATGCTTGCCTAGCATCTGTGAGGCACTGGGTTTGATTCTCAGCACCACATATACATAAATAAAGGTCTATTGACAACTTAAAAAATTATTAAAAAAAGAAAAAATCAATTATGGCAGCAAAATTTCATATTAGGATTTAAAGGTTTTATTCTAAGGAATGGAGCCTAAATTGATATGAAGAAAATGAGTATGTTACTTTTGTTTGTTCCATCTATTATAATGTCTGTATGTCTTTCACAAATTTGATTTTTGGTAAAGCATTTAAGGGAAATAGCAGTTTATCAAGTTATTGAATTAAAGGCATTGTATATTCTGAAGTCGGTCTGTAGTAAAGGTCTTCCAGCACTTCCAAACTGATTCTGAGAGACTTCATTGTGATGAAGACAATTTTTCTTATCTTTCTTAAGAGTTATAACTGCTTCTCTAAAAATTGAAAGTATAAAATAAATTAGAAATCAGTAAATCAGCAGACTGCTATCTCCTCCAGTAATGCCTGACTGGCCACTTAGCTGATAAAAAATGAATAATTATAAGAGGGCTAAAATGGAGGTTATCTTGGCATCTCTCCAAGACCCAAACACCCTGAATGGATAATAATCAAGCTCTATTTATTTATTTATTTATTTATTTATTTATTTATTTATTTAATATATTGTACTGGGGATTGAACAGGGGGTATTCTACTACAGAGATACATCCTCATCACTTTACATTTTTTTTTTTTTTTGAGACAGGTTCTCACTAAGTTTCCCAGTCTAGCCTCAAACTTGGAATGCTTCTACCTCAAAATTCTTGAGGGGTTTTGAATTTCTGAGTTGTGCCCCTGTACCAGGACCCCAAGCCTTTTTAAAGTTCTTTCATACACAGTCCAGTCTATTTAGCACACATCCACTATTAACTGGTCTAATAAAGAGAGTTATACCCCAAGATAGTATAGAACATGAGAAAACTTTAAAGTATCTTTTAAACAAAAATGTAGATTCAATATTTTAGCAATATTAACTAACTTTAGCAACATTTAGTAAAATGTTCAAAGTATTTTAATATTCCCCAAACTGTGTGTTTTCTAGGAATGCATATTTTATTAATACCTGAGTATATCCATTAAATAATCAGAAATTAAGTTTTATTTCAGAGAAGATACATACTAATATAACTGTTTTAATTTTTTTTTCATATAAATCAACTGCTTGCTTCCTAGTTCATTTTTTTTTACCTGTCTGTATAATAGAAACAAGAGAAAAAAAAATCTACATTATAATAAAATTAAGCCTAGTTAATAGAGTCACCATATTTTATAGTTAATAAACAAGTTGAACAAGTATTAAGTAAATATTTAGCCTAATAGAGTCTTCTTTAATTATTCTCAATTGAAAGTGCATGTTTTAATTGGTAATATTTAACATTATGTTTTAAAAATATTTGTTGACCATGTAAAATATTTTCACTTTGATGTAACTTAATTCTATCATTTTTCTGAGAAAATGAAAAATAAATATATTAATCACAGGTTTCCATTGACACACTGAGCTTTAGAAACTAACCATTTTTAGATAACATGCTTGAGTGAAGTCATGAAGATGAACAGTATCTAGAAGCTGATTATAATTGATTTCAATTACCTCTGGTAAAAATATTCACAGGCAAAAAAAAAAAAAAATCCCAAAAGGAATTTGCTGTGCCCCTCCCCTAATTCAGGCAATGGCAGGGCCTACTGAGGTGGATGGCGCAAGGCGTCCATCCTCTGGAGGAGCACAGTATGTTTCTGGGAATGGGCTTGTTTGTTTTTTTATTCCTTTAATAAGTATAGTTGTGACTTCTCATATGACCATTAAGTATGAAGGAAAAAATATGACTTTCCCAATTAATGCAACTACTTCTAAAGAATAAATCTGTTTGCTGTAAATGCAATGATTCAGCTGTGGAATGTAAATTGTTAATGTTTAATGAGAAACCCACTGTAGGAAAAACAGTCAAGGAAGTTTTTGAAAATTAAATTAAAATCTAGAGAAGAAAAATTAATATTAAGAAGACAGATCAGTGCTTAGTACTGGGCAACTTGTTCTTGTTCCTGTTCACAATGGCTTGATGCTCTTACTCTTGTTTGAGTAAAATTAGTAGCCTCTCTTTTCAAGTTAACCACTTGCCATAACCGCGGCGCCGATTCTAGTCAGTAAGTCAAGAAAGAATAGTCAAGGTATAGGCCAATAGCCTGGGACATTTCTAACTATTATTAAAAGCTAACTAAGCAGAAACAGCTCAAAGCAAACCACAAAATGAAAGTAAAAATGCTTGCTTATACATAAGCCAAGATACATTCTTCTTATCTAATTGTAGCTACGTAATATTTTGTTTCTTTGAATAATGATTCTTGTTTTGTAAGGACAAAGTACTGTGAGCCTGCCAAAATGAAAAGTATATATGATTAACTTCACAAGTAAAGATTGGGATTCAGCACCTTCACTTTTGTGTCTGTGTTGTTGCTCCACCCCTTTTCGCTGACTCCTCACCATCCGTTTGTCTCCTGAGACCCCCTGCCAGTGCTGGACTCCCACAGGAATTTTATTTGATTTTAGTCAAGAAAATAATTGTTTCATAAGAAAAAATTATGTTGATCATGAGTAGATTAGTATTTATTAATCTCAAAGACAATAAGCTCACACTTTGAGTCTTAGTCCCACCATTCTCCTACCAGTACCTTATTGGCCCAAATGTTGACTTCTCTGTAGTTTCTCAAATTGTGCTCACTGGTTTGTGGTGAGCAGCTCCCTTATTCCTACATATTGTTAATCAAAGACTCTTTTTGAAGAATGAAGTTGCTTGGCTTTTCCAACTTCTTCTAAACAATTATTATTGGAAATATTCAAAATAGAATTTTAAAAATAAATATAAAAAAGCAATTAACAGAAAATTCAAAATAATCCATATCCACAGAACATGGAATGCTATTAAATAATGTATTTTTAAAACCTATACAAATATACACATCTTTGAAAAATCTGAATTGTTATTTGGCAGCGGTTTGATGGATGAAAAAGAAACTGAGAATTATGAGTTAGGAAACTATAATTGAAACACAAAAGAAAAAAAAAATATTGATATGACATTCCATAAAGGTGTTTACACATATGTAAAAGCAATCTAAATGAAGAGAATAATGCTACTTATATTAAACATCATATCATCAAGATTTATCTGCCTATATTACAACTGACAGTACATTTTTTTTCTTATTCAATTCATATCCAGATACATAATATGTACACTCATGAACAAATGGATAGATAAGATACTCTCTATTGTTGCTCTGAACATAATGCTTTGGTAATCAGGTCTGTGACTCAACTAAATAGAATAAAAGCTCAATCACATAATAACAGCTACAAATTTTAATATAGTGTCTTTTTTCTGTAAAATGGGGAGGCTGACAATGGTTAAACATCAGTACAGAAATTCAACACAAAAATATTGATTGTGTTGAATAAAGGTAAGGTCAGGTAAACTAAATCTAATACCGTACCAAAGTAAAAAGAATAAAAATAAATTGTAGGTAAAATTATGTATTTCATCACGTGTGTTTAGTTTCTTATTATGTTTAAAATTATACCATAGTAAATGACAAAGATGCCTAAGCACAAACTAGGTTCTAAATATAATTGTTGAATGAATGGATGGATGAATGAATGGATCTTTTTTCCCCTTTGTCTTAAATTATAATTAGTGCAAATCCACACTATAAAGTGATTTCTCTGGAAAAAAAAATCTTGTGATTTGTTATAGTAATTATGGGATTCCGTTAGCTCCTGCTATCCTAAGATTATTGTGACCTTCCATGATTCAGATTTAAACATAGTTACTTGAGATCTCTCATGTAGAAAGTCCATCCCAGATCAAGGAACTACTAGTTTTTGCCTTTGCTGCTCTCTCACTGCAGTTCTTCCCTTCAGCTAAACAAAACATGGAACTATACTATACTGAACATTGTTCTAAAATTTTGAGTTGCAGGATCATTTTGAGTGGCATGGCAAACCTGAACATCAATTATAAGATTTCTTTATGAATCTGAAGCTTAAAGTGCTAAATAAAGGCAATAAAAACAACATCAAAAAGAAAACAGACCCATATAGGAAGAGATGGATATGAAATGTGGGAGTGAAAAAGTAAATAAGACAAAATGAAATAAAATGAATATTTTAAAAATTCCACTCAAAATGATCCTGCAACTCAAAATTTTAGGACACTCCATGAAATAGATTTTTGTAAAAAAGAACCAAGAAAATCAATGATTAATTGCATTAGTTGAAATTAAATAAAATAACATGAAAAATATGTATTCAAGGATGTTCAAGGAAAACAAGATTAACATTTACAATGAAATAGAAATATCAATATGAAACAACCAAATTGGACATATGAATTAAAATTTTAAGATATTTAATCCCCTTATTTCCTCTGTTCCAGATTTTTCTGTGTTAAATTGAAATGGGTAATAAATTATACCTCACTTTAAATCTGGCAGACTCTTCATAGAGCCACTCTAAATCTCAGGGACTACCCACTTCCTTGTCCTAATGGAAATGATGGTGACCTCCTCTTCCTATTCATAAGTACTGCAAAATCTCTATGTGGATCTTCTAAATCCTGCTCATAACTTTGTAAACATTGCCTTTATTATTAAACTTTCTTCAAATTATTGAGTTTGAGTTTTGCCATCTGTCGTTCTCTGGGAAACTTATGATAATGACTTCAATAATATCCCTCCACAAATATAATTTTCAGAATGAGTTGGTTATATATTTGAGGAATGAATGAGTAACTTTCTTGATGAAAGAAAATAGGACATTGTTGACTTGTGATAATAGAGATTAATCCTGGAGAGAAAAATTGATGACTGCAAATCAAATATTCAATTCCCTATCTTTTTGTTTCTTTTCTTTTTTCTTTTCTTCTGTTCTATTTAAACATTGACCTTCAGTACTTAGGATTGAAACCAGCACCTAGTGAAAGCAAGTACTCTACATTTCCAGCACCTTTATTTTGAGACACATTCTGATTTTGATTTTGTGATCCTCCTGCCTTTGTCTCCTGAATGAACCACTACACCAGCTTCAATTACATAGTTAGTAGTTAAGACATTTCCATTTAATGTCAGAACAGTCCATGAAGGATCCCAGAGGATACTGAAGAAAGAAGTGGGTTGCCATATGTTCAACCATGTAGTAAAATGCAAATGCAGAAACTGTTTCAAATTTTTTATCTTTGCTATAGCAGATAGCATGGTGTTCTCCTATTGATTTAGTAGAAAATTCTCTTTCATCTGTATTATAAGAGAAGTTCAGAACAAATTTTCATTCTCTTCAAATGTATTGTAATTTACTGATGCTGTCTTGATTTAAGGCTTGGTTTAAAGCTTTATTAAAGATCTAAATGTCCTGAAGAACTGCACACTGCTCCATTATTACATGACTTAGTAATCAGAAAAGCTTAATGCTAGATACGTAGCATATTAGAGCTCATGTAAAGTACTTGAATGGCAGAGGGTAGAGGTGAAACCTATGAAGATCCAACAATTAATTCATTGGTAAGGACGTAAGAAGTCTGATTATCCAGAGCACATATCCTAGGGAAATCTACTCATGGTTTCGAGGAGACATAAGAAGAAATAATGATGATAATAGTAATCTGTGTTAAATTCCAATTATGAAAAAGAGGAAATATAAATGCTCATCATTAAGAAAATGTACAAGTTGCAGTATTTATATTCAACATGAGAATGGATAGGAATTGGAAAAAATAAAATAAAGGCCATTCAATTTTAATGTAGATATATTTAATGCCAAAATTTTAAATAATTTTTTAAACTTAAAAATGCCAATCAAAGATAAAAAACATCTCCAAAATGGTATATTCATAAGCTTATTATTATCTTAAAGATTTTAAAGTTATAATGAGTATTTTTGGAAACATTGGTATTAAATTATGTGAGAAAATGCATTAGGATTGTATATCCAAATTGTGACTGTGGAAACTTCTGGAATAGTGGGAAAATCTATTTGAAAGCTTACAGTTGCATGAGGAACTGTAATATATCTATAATAATTTATTTATCATGCAGCAGTGTGAGGTTTGATTTAAGGCTTTTGTAAAGATCTGGACATTCTAAAGAACTGTACACTGGTCCACTAGAATAAATTTTATTTTTGGTATGCAGATGTTTGTTTTATTATTTTCAGAATTTGCTTGTAGATTTGAAATCTTGATGTCACAGGCATAGCAAGCCACTTTTCAACTTATTGGCACTCTTCAGGCATGCCCTCAGTTCTAGTTCCCCAAAACTCATCCTAAGTTCCTTCCCTGCCAGTGTTTTCTTAGGTCATTGCTGTAATTCTTTGATATTTGTTGACCTGTTAAATTTTGACAACATCATCAGCATCCAGAATTGACATAAATATCACAGTAAATTAACTTAATTTTATAGAAGTAGAAATAGTTTTAAAACTAGCTTATACAATTCATTTTATGCCAAATATCAAACAAGAATGCTAAATCAATAGAAGTATCATTCTTACTACATAGTTTATGATCCATTCAAATTAGCTTTTTTACAAATAAAATGTTTTCTTTTTTATTTTGTACTTTTAAATTATATGTAGCCTTAATTAATTTTACTTAGATTATTGCATTAATGTTTGTGAAATAATTCCCTCAATCAACCTACTTATTTCCCTATTCCAAATTCCAGATTCAGTTTTAAACATGACAAATTTAAATATATGAAAAATTTTATGTTCAACATTTTAGTTCCTTTAGATTCTAATTATAAAATAAAACTAAGCCAGCATCTTGATGTTAACCTCATAGAGTTGATTGGAAGACAGATATATTATATGAAGAACTCTTATATAAGTCTGTCCGTAGGTCACTGTACGTTATCATAACACTTCTGTACATAAGAGAAAAAGTGAAATGTCTATGAATAGAAACAACGGTTTATCCTCAATCAATACAATTAGAAAATAAGCTATAATGTCATATAAAGATAGGAGATTTTTAACATTATTTACTCACTCAAGTTCTTTTCCTATAACTCAGGTTTCTATTCAGAGGAAGATATGAAGATCATTTTCTGGAGCTATCGTCAGTGCTAGCATGGTAATGTGTGTCATCTTGTAATATGAAATCATTGAATCTCAAAGCATGGGCTAAAACCATTTAGTCATGCTGCTTTATCCCTAGATAACAGATATTCAGTTTCTGGTACACTAAACCATCTTTCCTGTTTTGATTACTTCCTCCATCAATTGCTAATCTGTCTAGTCTGAGTCTCCAACTACTGTGCCCAATGAAGCTTGCCATTCCAGGAAGTGATACAGATATGAAAACCTGTTTTGCACTTCCAAAAACTGTTTGGTTTGGATCTCATTTTTCTATTAAACTACAGGTGACCTCATGATACAGCTATAAATTGCAAAATACCTTGATTTTTAGAGGGAACAACTTGAATGTTCTCACTATAATAAGCATAATTTTGATAACAACTATCTTAAAAGTATTTGCTCCAATAATAATTGGAGTCATCCTTTGTCCAGGTTGTTACTATTCATACCAATGAAATACTATTTTAGAGGATAAATTGCATATAAGATAATGAAATGTTATACAATTTAGTATAAATTTAAAATAAACTATAGATTGTATTGTGTCTCCTATTATTTTATAAAAAACTAAGAAGACCCTCAGTTGGGTATAGATGATTGACAGATATATAGTACTATTCTTCAGTTCTTATCTGTAAACTATACTGTGATTGTGTTAGGTCAGTCTCTACTATGGACTGAGTGTTTGTGCCCCACCTCCCAACTTTAATTTAAATCTACCCCCATACATGACATTAATAAGAAGCAGGACATTTTGGGAGGAAATTAGGTAATGATGGTGAAGGCCCCATGAATGAGATCAGTGCCCTTATGAAAGACACCACAGAGCATGCTCTTTTCACCATCAGAAAACATAAGATGATAGCAGTATACAAACCAAAAAAAGGACTCACAGAAAATTTGGCCATGCCAATAGCATGACCCTAAGCTTCTAGGCTCCAGAACTGTAAAAAATAAATCGGTGCTGGCTATCAGCCAGATGGTTTATGGCAACTTGTTGTAGTAGCCTGAACTAATGAAGATTCATTGGTACAAATAGACATTAAAAACTAAATAAAGCAGCTAGTTTTACTTTTAATCCCTTAAAGAGTAGCTATGCTAAAGTGACAGATAAAGATCTCTTTTTCCATATCCACCACTCCTAACAAAATTATTCTTATCAATGTCCTAGGCTGACTTCTTGGACATTTCTTCATTAATACCATTGTTTAAACTGCAGTGTGTTTATTTATTAATTTTTGGTACAACATTCTCTCTCTTACCTCACTCCGTGCCCCAAATTAACTTTTTAACTTTTTTTTTTTAGTACCACTTTGTGTTTTTTTGCACCACATTCTGCTCTTTTCATTCCAGTTTTTGGTTTTGTGTAATTATCTTCCTTTGCCTTTGCTCTTGTTTTCCTGTTTGTATGTTCCAGTCATCATCTATAATTCTTCCATATTTGGCAACTTCCCATCCAAATGTCAGGACTGCAATAAAAACCCTATTCTTTTTGCCCATAATTTATGTTACTACAGTAGTTGTTGTTGACCACATATAGTCCTTAGTTGAACTCATGAGATTTCACATCCTGTTGCAGGGTTTGCCTAGAATTAAGGAAGCAGTGACACACATATTGAGTATGGCCATCTAGGCCTAATTGATCCGTGATGGAGACAATCTTATGCCCTCTGGCATACCCCTCCTGTTGCAAGGGGTTTTCCTCCCCTTAACTCAGTCCATTGCCAAATGGGTAAATACAAGAACCAACCCAGACACCCTCTCTACTTCAGAGCTCTGGTCTTTTTGTGATCAAAACACTCATTTCCTTTCTCAGAATACACAATGCACAATGCTTAGCTCACCTTTCCTGACTGCCTCAGGTCAACGGAACACCATACTGACTTATTTAAATATGCTATGATTCAATGAAATGAAGCATGGTATATTTCATTCATTAGTCAAAAAGATGTGATGATGGACAATAAAGAGTAACACTGCTGTCAGTATTTATTTTTACATCTCCTTTACTCCTATACCCTATATGTTAACTACTCATAAGAAAGCTTGTATTCTCTGTTCTTTGTTTCTGGTAAAAGAATTGAGCCACACAAGCACCTGCCTATGCAGAGGAAGTCTCATCCATCACCCTATTTCCCAGCTAAAATAAAAAAGTTTGAGTTATTCTCCATTCATTATTATCTCAAGGCATTTTATAACTGCTTAAGAGACCTGTTCCAATTCTCCCAGACTTCAGTTACATATATAATACAATATTTTGTACCCTCTTGGTGTGTGTAGAATCATCAGTCAGAAACAAATTTTAGGTGCTGAGGTGTCCACAATGCCTTTCCCAGGTGGGCACAGAAGGATAATATCATAGTGTTGTGTATATCAAATGAGTTAAGGAAGTGAAGAACTTATGCCCAGAGTCCATTTTCATGCAGCATCCATGTCCATGGTATTAGAGTCTAGTAGAGGCCACGTACCTCTCCTCTCCCTCCCAGTGTGCTGATATGTGAGATACTTCAAAGTGAGCAGTGCTTTAGCACAGGTGTAAGCATTTTAAAAAGTATTTACCAAACTTTGAATGTGCATGGGATCTCTGTTCCAGCGAGGAGTTTCCATGGAACAGGGTAGAGGAGAGTATGGCTGCAGAATTGCTAATCAAGACCTTCAGAGACCAAGCAGGAAGCAGGTCTGATTTTATTGCGCAGTTACCATTTATATATACTCAGGCAGTAGCTATGCAGATTACAAGAAGCCACCAATACAATTTTTGGCCAACTGACCTTGCAGCGACCAATTGAGGAGTGGGCCATGGAGCAAGCACAGGGACTGCAACACATGGCCTTATGCTCAGGGCTGTGCCTATGGGGTAAGGGGTTTGCCGCTCACATGCCTAGCATGGAGGAGTGGTTTGCCACTCAGAGGCCCTTAATGTATGCCATGTATGCAGTACTCCATGCATTTATCCCCACATGAATGTAGCAAATTACTCATGAGAGAGTACTACAATACATAGTAGTGGTTGTCATAGCAACAGTTAAAATAGTCATATGTCTTTCTAACACCTATTTGGAAAGCATTAACATGATTTGTGTATACATACAGATGTGTGGCTCATTCTGAACTGGTCCAACACTTATCTCCAGTTTTCTAGTCTTGACATTTTAAATCAGTGAAAATAGGCCTGACCATCAGATACAGGCACTAATGGGGATACTTATCACAGAATAACTATTCTTACAGACATAACACAAAACATAGAATTTCTAGTTTCACTTACTGTGAGAATTTCCCTCTTTGGCATTCTTCAGTGCTAGTGTTGAGCAGGGCTGTAACAACAGAGAATCTGATTGTGCCATGGTGCTGACACTTAAGGCTGAACCATCTGTAAACCAGACCCCTTGCTTTCTCTTCCTCTGATTACTCCCTAAGTAATTAGGTGAAGTATATGCTTTACATTGGTCTGCTCAAAATTTTATCTAACTCCCACCCAGCATTCTGGGATGCTGGGTATGATGTACATGCGCTAAACATTTCACTGGTGTATGATTTGAGTTTGTAACTGAATCATGGAGGGAAGAAGATAAGGCAAAATACATCAATCAGTTTTGCAGATGTGAATCAGTTCAGAGTGCATGTGATTCTGGTCCAGACTTCATCATGACATTTTCTTATCTCAACAGGAAGCTTTTATATTCTATAGATTCTTACTCATAGTGGGCTCTTCTCTTTGATATTCTCATTCTGAAATGTGGTAATCAGAAAAGTTACTGCATATTCAGCTCAGGTTCAAGCAGTTCCTCTACAGATCTTCCCATGATACATAAAAATTCAATGTGTAATAAATATTCTTGTCTTCTTAAATTAGCTAAAATGTATTTGCTTCAGTATCCAATGTGCCCTACATAGTAATTTGAACATTGCAACTGCAAGCAACAGACAAGTAAAAAAATTTAAAATTGTTTCTCAGACCTGACCTGGATGATCTTGAAAATAGCAAAAATTTGTTAACATTGGTAGATGGCTATTCCTCTGATCATTACCATGTTTCAATATGATAGCTTCTAGTCACCTGAAATAAAAAGCATTATAAGCAAAAGATTGGTAAAGTGTGTGGGTTATGTAATAAACCATCTCTTCAATAAAAATGGGGGATATGAGGTTCCTGGAATGTAGTGATTCACAATGCAAAGAGTTAAAAGGAAGAAAATAATAAACTAATGATTAAAAATTTTCAGTTCAAAGAATGATTACTTGATAAGGAAGCCTCTATAAGTTCCATTTGATTAGTTAACAATAAGGTTCATAACAACAAGAAAAAATAAGATGCAGGATATGTTCTTCCAGATTTCTGATTAAAACCTAGATGGATTTTTGCAGCCTCATGATAACAGTTATGTGACCATCAATTATTAATGTTCACAATTGAAATGGAATTGCCAGTGAATGTTGGAAAGGCTGTGAATAAGGCAAACTCAAAACTTCCTCTGAGCCTTTTTTGGCAACAGAAGCTGATCTGTATCTCTTGCTAGACATATTTGTTTTAGTCTAATTTGAAACAAAAAGTATGTCTTTATCCAAGACTATTCCCTTGTAGGAGGAATTCTAGTTCTCTCATCATAGTTCCATTGCTACCAACCCACGTTTTCTCCAGAACATATAAAGAATATATTCCAAGGTGAGCAGAACAAAATCTGAACCAAGGGTCAAAAAAGCCAGAAGCTACTCAAATCCAGATATAAATAATTTTTAGACATAGGAGCACTTAATTATTGCTCATTAAGTATGATAGTTGAAAATGGGAATGGTTTCATTTAATTGTCTGCTCAATTAAATGCTAAAGTCTGTATTTAATAATATGCTAAATGAAGTTGAAATGCCAGAAATCACTTGTGAATGTGTAGGAGAAAGAATGTAAGACAATTCTTAGTTAGAGACTTTGAAGTTTTATTCTTCAATAATCAATAACTTGCTCCAAACTATGATAATTAAAGTGTCAATAAGATACTTCCTTTTTAATGGGAAATACATAGATAGAAATAAAACCAACCCCAATGAATACTTCTTTGGTAATATGTTCTTTAAGCCCTGGATGAATATGGAAAATTCTGTCATTAAAATAATTTTTAAAATTCAAAAAGTAATGAAATCACATTTTATCAAAGGCAAAATAGCATTTCATTATTAACAGCAAGCTAGCCTTGGGCAGCATAAAAAAAAATGGAAGACTTTGATTGATAATCAGAATAGTTTACCCTAATGTTTTCTTGGTGGCATTTAAGTAATCAGTGGGTCCCTCCAACCAAAATAAATGATGTCTTTCATTAGTACAATAGAAAATAGCATAATGCTTGATAAAGTTCTCTCTCGAGTCTGTTTAAAAACATAAAGCACATTAACAGTTAAGATGTTACTATTAGATATATTTATAATTTCTTTTATAAAACTTAAAGCGATGTTAAATATATTAACCCATATAAAATGGAAAAAATAATAACAAAATTTGGAAGCTGAATGGAAGATAATGAAGACTCAACTGAGTATTATTAAGGCAGTAGTGAACCTATCTTCACACCCAATTCACAGTTTAGAATCCTCAGAAGTTTTCAGAAATATCTTCATCAGTTTTATTCATTGTTGGGTTTGAAGGGGACCATATTAAGTGAGCACATTTGAGTAAGAGTTGATTAAGAAGAAGTTAGATTCATATATTCCCTTCCCAGTTTATGATGTGGGATGAGGATATTTCACAGGTTTTCTGGCAATTTGCTTTTGGAGAGATGATCCATCATATCCAATGAGTTGCCATAAATTTCCTCAGCAGAAAATTTACAAGCCAGAAGAGCATGCATTGATAAACTCAAAGTGCTATTAGGGAAAAATAGAACTATTATACAATAATATTTTATCTGGAAAAATTATCTTTCAAAAATGAATAAATTAATGCATTTCCTGATAAGCAAAACCTGAAGGAGTTCATTACTACTGAACCTACTTTACAGGAGATGCTATAACTTGAAATGGGAGGACAGTAAATAGCACTAGAAAGCCCATATAAAATGGAAGATTATCTGGGAAAAGGAAATACCTGGGCAACATAGTACCTATGCTACAGTAATTTTGATGCATAGAATATAAATGAGAAAAACATTGTTAAAAAGTAGAAATTGGTACTAAAGTGTTTACAATATAAAAAACATAGGTTTTGATGGGATAACAAAGATTAAGAATGGAGCTATAAAGAAAAGTTTTTATTTTTTTAAATTTTTTATTGTTGGTTGTTCAAAACATTACAAATTTCTTGACATATCATATTCCTCACTTTGATTCAAGTGGGTTATGAACTCCCACCTTCACCCCATACACAGATTGCAGAATCACATCAGTTACACATCCATTGATTTACATATTGCCATACTAGTGTCTGTTGTGCTCCGCTGCCTTTCCCATCCTCCACCATCCCCCCTCCCCACCCCTCCCCTCCCCTCCCCTCCTCTCTCTCTACCCCCTCCACTGTATAACCCTGAGGGTCTCCTTCCATTTCCATGCAATTTCCCTTTTCTCTCCCTTTCCCTCCCACCTCTCATCCCTGTTTAATGTTAATCTTCTTCTCCTGCTCTTCATCCCTACTCTGATCTTAGTTACTCTCCTTATATCAAAGAAGACATTTGGCACTGTTTTTTAGGGATTGGTTAGCTTCACTTAGCATAATCTGCTCTAATGCCATCCATTTCCCTGCAAATTCTATGATTTTGTCATTTTTTAATGCAGAGTAATACTCCATTGTGTACAAATGCCACATTTTTTTTATCCATTTGTCTATTGAAGGGCATCTAGGTTGGTTCCACAGTCTTGCTATTGTGAATTGTGCTGCTATGAACATCGAGTAAGCAGTGTCCCTGTAGCATGCTCTTTTTAGGTCTTTAGGGAATAGACCAAGAAGGGGAATAGCTGGGTCAAATGGTGGCTCCATTCCCAGCTTTCCAAGAAATCTCCACACTGCTTTCCAAATTGGCTGCACCAATTTGCAGTCCCACCAGCAATGTACAAGTGTACCCTTTTCCCCACATCCTCGCCAGCACTTGTTGTTGTTTGACTTCATAATGGCTGCCAATCTAACTGGAGTGAGATGGTATCTTAGGGTGGTTTTGATTTGCATTTCTCTGACAGCTAGAGATGGTGAGCATTTTTTCATGTACTTGTTGATTGACTGTATGTCCTCCTCTGAGAAGTGTCTGTTCAGGTCCTTGGCCCATTTGTTGATTGGGTTATTTGTTATCTTATTGTCTAATTTTTTGAGTTCTTTGTATACTCTGGATATTAGGGCTCTATCTGAAGTGTGAGGAGTAAAGATTTGTTCCCAGGGTGTAGGCTCCCTATTTACCTCTCTTATTGTTTCTTTTGCTGAGAAAAAACTTTTTAGTTTGAGTAAGTCCCATTTGTTGATTCTAGTTATTAACTTTTGTGCTATGGGTGTATATTGAGGAATTTGGAGCCCGAACCCACCGAATGTAGATCGTAGTCAACTTTTTCTTCTATCAGACGGCGTGTCTCTGATTTGATATCAAGCTCCTTGATCCATTTTGAATTAACTTTTGTGCATGGTGAGAGAAAGAGATTCAGTTTCATTTTGTTGCATATGGATTTCCAGTTTTCCCAGCACCATTTGTTGAAGATGCTATTCTTCCTCCATTGCATGCTTTTAGCCCCTTTATCAAATATAAGATAGTTGTAGTTTTGTGGATTGGTTTCTGTGTCCTCTATTCTGTACCATTGGTCCACCCGCCTGTTTTGGTAATAGTACCATGCTGTTTTTGTTACTATTGCTCTGTAGTATAGTTTGAAGTCTGGTATCGCTATACCGCCTGATTCACGCTTCCTGCTTAGCATTGTTTTTGCTATTCTGGGTCTTTTATTTTTCCATATGAATTTCATGATTGCTTTCTCTATTTCTACAAGAAATGCCGTTGGGATTTTGATTGGCATTGCATTAAACCTATAGAGAACTTTTGGTAATATCGCCATTTTGATGATGTTAGTTCTGCCTATCCATGAACAGGGTATATTTTTCCATCTTCTAAGATCTTCTTCTATTTCTCTCTTTAGGGTTCTGTAGTTTTCATTGTATAAGTCTTTCACCTCTTTTGTTAGGTTGATTCCCAAGTATTTTATTTTTTTTTTTGAAGATATTGTGAATGGAGTGGTTGTCCTCATTTCCATTTCAGAGGATTTGTCGCTGATATACAGGAATGCCTTTGATTTATGCGTGTTGATTTTATATCCTGCCACTTTGCTGAATTCACTTATTAGCTCTAATAGTTTCTTTGTAGAGCCTTTTGGGTCTGCTAGGTATAGAATCATATCATCTGCAAATAGTGATAATTTAAGTTCTTCTTTTCCTATTTTTATGCCTTTAATTTCTTTCATCTGTCTAATTGCTCTGGCCAGTGTTTCGAGAACTATGTTGAACAGAACTGGAGAGAGAGGGCATCTCTGTCTTGTTCCAGATTTTAGAGGGAGTGCATTCAGTTTTTCTCCATTCAGAATGATGCTAGCCTGAGGCTTAGCATAGATTGCTTTTACAATATTGAGGTATGTTCCTGTTATCCCTAGTTTTTCTAGAGTTTTGAACATAAAGGGATGCTGTACTTTGTCAAATGCTTTTTCCGCATCTATCGAGATGATCATATGGTTCTTATTTTTAAGTCTATTGATGTGGTGAATAACATTTATTGATTTCCGTATATTGAACCAGCCTTGCATCCCAGGGATGAATCCTACTTGATCATGGTGCACAATTTTTTTTGATATGTTTTTGTATCCGATTCGCCAGAATTTTATTGAGGATTTTTGCATCTAGGTTCATTAGAGATATTGGTCTGTAGTTTTCTTTCTTTGAAGTGTCTTTGTCTGGTTTAGGAATCAGGGTGATGTTGGCCTCGTAGAATGAATTTGAAGTTCTCCCTCTTTTTCTATTTCCTGAAGTAGCTTGAAAAGTATTGGTATTAGTTCTTCTTTAAAGGTTTTGTAAAACTCTGCTATATACCCATCCGGTCCTGGGCTTTTCTTAGTTGGTAGTCTTTTGATGGTTTCTTCTATTTCCTCAATTGATATTGGTCTGTTTAGGTTGTCTATATCCTCCTGACTCAATCTGGGCAGATCATATGACTTAAGAAATTTATCTATGCCTTCACTATCTTCTAATTTATTGGAGTATAAGGATTCAAAATAGTTTTTGATTATCTTCTGTATTTCTGAAGTGTCTGTTGTGATATTGCCTTTTTCATCCCGTATGCTAGTAATTTGAGTTCTCTCTCTTCTTCTCTTCGCTAGCATGGCTAAGGGTCTGTCGATTTTGTTTATTTTTTCAAAGAACCAACTTTTAGTTTTGTCAATTTTTTCAATTGTTTCTTTTGTTTCGATTTCATTAATTTCAGCTCTGATTTTAATTATTTCTTGCCTTCTACTTCTTTTGCTGTTGTTTTGCTCTTCTTTTTCAAGGATTTTGAGGTGAAGTATGAGATCATTTATTTGTTGGTTTTTTCTTTTTTTAAGGAATGAACTCCAAGCAATGAATTTTCCTCTTAGAACTGCTTTCAATGTGTCCCATAGATTCCGATATGTTGTGTCTGTGTTTTCATTTATCTCTAAGAATTTTTTAATTTCCCCCTTGATGTCTTCTATAACCCATTGATCATTCAGTAACCTATTGTTCATTCTCCAAGTGATGTATGCTTTTTCCTTCCTTCTTTTATCGTTGATTTTCAGTTTCATTCCATTATGATCAGATAAGATGCATGGTATTATCTCTACTCCTTTATATTGTCTAAGAGTTGCCCTGTGACATAATATATGATCTATTTTTGAGAAGGATCCATGTGCTGCTGAGAAAAAAGTGTAACTGCTTGATGTTGGGTGGTATATTCTATATATGTCAATTAAGTCTAGGTTATTAATTGTGTTATTGAGTTCTATAGTTTCCTTATTCAACTTTTGTTTGGAAGATCTGTCCAGTGGTGAGAGAGGTGTGTTGAAGTCTCCCATGATTATTGTATGGTGGTCTATTAGACTCTTGAACTTGAGAAGAGTTTGTTTGACGAACATAGCTGCCCCATTGTTTGGGGCATAAATATTTATGATTGTTATGTCTTGTTGGTGTATGGTTCCCTTAAGCAGTATGTAGTGTCCCTCTTTATCCCTTTTGATTAACTTTGGCTTGAAATCTATTTTATTTGATATGAGTATGGACACTCCTGCTTGTTTCCGAAGTCCATATGAGTGATATGATATTTCCCAACCTTTCACCTTCAGCCTATGTATGTCTTTTCCTATCAAATGCATCTCCTGTAGGCAGCATATTGTTGGGTCTTGTTTTGTGATCCATTTTACTAGCCTGTGTCTCTTAATTGGTGAGTTTAAGCCATTAACATTTAGGTTTATTATTGAGATATGGGTTGTTCTTCCAGCCATATTTGTTTATTTCTGTTACTAAACATGTTTTGTTTTCCTCTTTGATTATTTCCCCCCCCTTTACTGTCCTACCTCCCACTGTTGGTTTTCATTGTTATTTTCCATTTCCTCTTCCTGTAATGTTTTGCCGAGGATGTTTTGAAGAGATGGTTTTCTAGCTGCAAATTCTTTTAACTTTTGTTTATTGTGGAAGGTTTTAATTTCATCTTCCATCCTGAAGCTTAATTTCACTGGAAACACAATTCTTGGTTGGAACCCATTTTCTTTCAGTGTTTGAAATATGTTTTCCAGGATCTTCTAGCTTTCAGAGTCTGTGTTGAAAGATCAGCTGTTATCCTGATTGGCTTACCCCTAAATGTAATCTGCTTCCTTTCTCTTGTAGCTTTTAAAATTCTCTCCTTATTCTGTATGTTGGGCATCTTCATTATAATGTGTCTAGGTGTGGATCTCTTATGATTTTGCACATTCGGCATCCTGTAGGCTTCTAAGATTTGAGATTCTGTCTCATTCTTCAAGTCTGGGAAGTTTTCTCGTATTATTTCATTGAATAGACTGCTCATTCCTTTGGTTTGGAGTTCTGTACCTTCCTGTATCCCAATGACTCTTAAGTTTGGTCTCTTAATGTTATCCCATATTTCTTGGATGTTCTGCTCATGGTTTCTTATCAGTCTTGCTGAGCTGTCTATGTTCTTTTCCAGTTGAAATACTTTGTCTTCATTGTCTGATGGTCTATCTTCTAAGTGTTCTACTCTGCTGGTAGTATTCTCCATTGAGTTTTTAAGTTGGTTTATTACTTCCTGCATTTCTAGGATTTCTGTTTGTTTGTTTTTTATAACCTCTATCTCCCTGTATAGTTGATCCTATGCTTCCTGGATTTGTTTGTGTAATTCATTGTCGAAGTGATCTTTCATTGTCTGATTTTGCTGTCTAATGTCTTCCTTGATACTCCAGATCATCTGAAGCATGTATATCCTGAATTCTTTATCTGACATTCCATCTGCTGCAGCTGTTACCTCTTCTAAAGTTGTGTTCACCTGCATTGCTTGTGGTCCTTTCTTTCCTTGTCTTTTCATACTGCTTGCGTTTCTTTCCTGCAGGCGCGGGCGGCGGCTCTGCTCTCTCCTTATTCCAATTGGGGTGTCATGACTACCACGCCGGCAGGTCACTGGGCCTGTTCTGGGCGCTGGCAGCGGCTCTGTTCTGCCCCTACTCCAATTGGGGTGACGATTGTACCACGCCGGCTGGCCACCGGGCCTGATCCGCCGGTCGGTTGCAGGTTTGCCTACCCTGCAGGCACGGGCGGCGGCTCTACTCTGCCCCTACTCCAAATGGGGTGATGTGTCTGTCGTACCGGCAGGCCACTGGGCCTGTCCCGCTGGTCGGTCGCAGATCTGCCCTCCTTTCGGGCACGGGTGATGGCTGTGCTCTGCCCCTACTCCAATTGGGGTGTCGTCACTACCCCGCCGGCAGGTCGCTGGGCCTGTTCCTTGCATGGGCGGCGACTCTGCTCTGCCCCTACTCCAATTTGGGTGATGTGTGTACCACGCCGGCGGGCTCCTGGGCCTGATCTGCAGGTTGGTCACAGGTCTGCTCACCCTGCGGGCACGGGTGGCGGTTCCACTCCGCCCCCACTCCAATTGGGGTCATGTGACCACCACACCGGCAGGGCCTGATCCGGGCATGGGCGAAGGATCTGCTCTGCTTCTACTCCAGTTGGGGTGACGTGTGTACCACGCTGGCAGGCCACTGGGCCTGACCCGCCAGTCTGTCACAGGTCTGATTACCTTGCAAGTGCGGGCGGTGGCTCTGCCCTGCCCCTCCTACCACGCCCGTGTACCACTGGGTCGCGGGTCTGCCCACCTTGCGGGCGCGGGTGGCAGCTCCGCTCCGCCCCCTCTCCAATTGGGGTCACGCGGTCACCACACTGGCGAGCCGCTGGGCCTGCTCCGGGCGCTGGCGGCGGCCCGGCTCCTCCCCTCTGGCTCGACGACAAATTGAGGAGACTCAGGTGTCTGTGCTTCACCCCCCATACCAGGAGACCAACTGTTTCTGTCGCCGCTGGTATTGATGAAGTTCTCTCCTCCGCCGCTTTCTGATGACATCAGATCTCTGCCATGTTGGTGTCCTATGCGAATGGCAGCATTTCATTCCCCTGTTCTATGGCTGAATGAGCTGCGGTCAGTCGAAAACAGGGATGGTGACGTCAGCTTTCCAACATGGTGGCCGCTGGCCTCCTCTGTGGTCTGACCGGTGTGGAGAACCGAGATGGACCGCTTCCTTCCCCCGTCTCGAACCCAGAATTCAGCCCTGAGTACGGTGCTTGCACGGCTGGCAGAAACTGCAGCACTGTATCCCTGCGTCGCTATCTCCTCGTTTCCCAGCGCGCGCTGCAGACTCTAGCCGCGGGGCGATTTGCTGAATAAGCAGTGTTACCCTCAGTGCGACAAACCTCTCGCGTTTGAGTCCCCGTAGCCGATCCTCGTGCGATGGAAATCCTTCCTCCAGGTTCCGGAGCACCCCACTATTGCTGGAAATTCCTAACAAGATAGCCTTTAGCCGTCCTGACTTGTCATACTCCCACACAGTGAAGCAGCACACGGGGGCAATGCACTCCCCTCGCCGCCATCTTAAGAAAAGTTTTTTAAAAGGTAAAATCTTACTTAAAAAGAGAATGCTGTAATTTTTAAGATATTTTATATTCAAGATGAAATGAAAAGGTGGTCAAAATATATCATTACAAAATAAAAATAAGTAAATAATAAATAAGCCAGTTAAAAAGGGACAAAGGCTAAGTAATCACACTTAAATGAGGTATCTAAAGTAGTCAAATTCATAGAAACAGACAATATAATCAAATTTTCAGTGGCTGGTGGGAAGGGAGAAAGGAGTTTTTATTGGGTACAGAGTTTCAAATTTGCAAGATGAAATTATTCTAGAGATCTGTTTCAAAACAATTTGAATATATTTAATAATTACTTAAAAGTATTCTTAAAAATATTTAAGGTGTAACAAAAATGGCATGGTATTGCCACCAAAATAGACACATAGACCCATGGTACAGAATAGAAGGAACAGAGGCAAACCCACATAAATACAGTTATCACATACTACACGAAGGTGCCAAAAACATACATTTGGGAACAAATGGTGCTGGGAAAATTGGAAATCCACATACAACAAAATTAAATTAAAACCATTATCTCTCACCATGCACATAACTTAATTCAAAATGGATCAAGGACCTAAAATTAGGCCAGAGACCCTACACCTAATAGAAGAAAAAGTAGGCCAAAATATTTACCATGTCAGATTAGATCCTGACTTATTTAACCAGATTCCTAAAGCATAAGAAATACAATAAAGAATTAATAAATGAGATGGATTCAAACTAAAAAGCTTTTTCTCAGCAAAGGAAACAACAAATAATGTGAAGAGAGCCCATAGAGTGGGAAAATATCTTTACTACATGCACATAATATAGAGAAGTATATAATAAGAATTCAAAAAACTTAACAACAAAAATATAAATAACTCAATCAATAAATGGGCTAAGGAACTGAACAGACACTTCTGAGAAGAAGACATATAGTCAATCAACAAACATATTAAAAATGTTCATCACATCTAGCAATTAGAGAAATGTAAATCAAAATTACTCTAACATATCATTTTACTCCAGTCAGAATGGCAGCTATTAGGAAGACAAACAACAATAATTGCTGTTGAGGATGTCAGGGAAAAGGTACACCCATACATTGCTGGTGGGACTGCAAATTGGTGCAGCCATTATGGAAAGCAGTATGAAGGTTCCCTGGAAATTTGGGAATGGAACCACCATTTTACCCAGCTATCCCTCTCCTTGGTCTATACTCAAAGGACTTAAAATCAGCATATTACAGGGACACAGCCACATCAATGTTTATAGCAGCACCATTCACAATAGCTAAACTGTGGAGCCAACCTGGATGCCCTTCAGTGGATGAATGGATTAAAAAAAGTGTGGCATATATACACAATGAAATTTTACTCAGCAATAACAGAGAATAAAATCATGGCATTTGCAGGTAAATTGATGGCATTGGAGAAGATAATGCTAAGTGAAATTAGCCAATCCCCCCAAAACAAATCCTGAATGTTTTCTCTGATATAAGGTAACTGACTCATAGTGAGGTAGAGGGGGGAGCATGGGAGGAATTGATGAATTCTAGATAGGGCAGAGGGGTGGGAGGAAAAGGGAGGGGGCATGGGGATTAGAAAAATGGTGGAGTGTGAAAGACAGCACCATCCAAAGTACATGTGTGAAGACACGAATTGGTGTTAAAATACTTTATATACAACCAGTGATATGAAAAATTGTGCTGTATACGTGTAATAAGAATTTTAATGCATTCAGCTGTCATTTATATTTTTAAATCAATGAAAATTTATGAAAAAATGTTCAACTTCTCTAGTTATTAGAGAAATACAAATCAAAACTACTCTAATAAGATTTCATTTCACTTCAGTCAGAATGGCAATTATCAACACTACAATTAATAATAAGTGTTGGTGAGAACGTGGGGGAAAAGATACACTCATACATTGCTGGTAGCACTGCAAATTGGTACAAAAAACACTTGGAAAAGCAGTATGGAGGTTCCTTAGAAAACTTGAAATGGAACCACCATTTGACCCAGCTATCCCACTCCTCAGTCTAAACTCAAAGGACTTAAAATCAGCATACTTTAGTGACACAGCCACATCAATGTTCATAGCAGCTCAACTCACAATAGCTAAACTGTGGAAACAAACTAGATCCCATTCAATAGATTAATGGGTAAAAAAAACTTGTATATATACACAATGGAATATTACTCAGCATTAAAAGAGAATAAAATTATGGCATTTGCAGGTAAATAAAGTAGTTGGAGATATAATGCTGAGTGAAGTAAGCTAATCCAAAAAAATCAAAATGAATCTTCTCTCCTAAGTGGATGCTGATCCATAACAGGATGGGGGGCATGAGGAGAGTGGAGGAATTTGGGCAAAGGGAAGCAGGGGAAAGGGGTCATGGGAGCAGGAAAGATGGTGGAATGAGATGAACATCATTACCCTAGGTACATGGATAACTGCACATGTGGTACACATCTACATTGTGTACAACCAGAGAAATAAAAAGTTGTGCATCATTGTATACAATGGATCAAAATGCATTCTTCTGTCCTGTATGACTAATTAGAACAATTTTTTTAAAAAAATTAAAAATGTTTAAGATGCCAGTTTAGGTGGCACACATCTGTAATCCCAGCCGCTTGGAAGGCTGAGGTAGGAGGATTTTTAGTTTAGAGCCTCAGAAAAAGCAAGGCACTAAGCAATTCCGTGATAACCTGTCTCTAAATAAATACAAAATAGGGCCAGGAATATAGCTTAGTGGTCAAGTGCCCCTGAGTTCAAGCTCCTGTACTCCCCCCAAAAGTGTTTAAGGTAGTAAAATTTTGTCCCATATTTTTAACCCCCCCAAAATGATGAAAAATTCCCTCATATTTTCCAAATCTATATTATCAATGAGGTGAGAGTGTACAATAAAGCCTTTTCAGACATAAATGTTCACAAAATTTACTCAATTAGTCTTTCAGAGCAATTTCCTTAAATATATATTTTACAAACAGAAAGGTAGGATGTCATGGAACAGAATATGCAAGTACCAAGGATGTGGCCTACAATTCATGGGTTAGGTATACACAATGCACATTAAGATCAGTTTAAGTGATCATGAAAGCTGTGTACCAACATTAAAGAAATCCAAAACTCATCACAATCATTGCCTGGCTCACAGGTTATTGCTTCTAGTTGCTGCATCAGTGGGTTTGCCGAGCATTTCTAGGATGTAGATTTGATACACAGGAACATTTGGAAAGACATATAAAGATGAATGGGTATTTTCTGAGTACATTTATTTTTAAGGAAAATGATCTAGACATATAAATATGATAAATAAATTAAAATAGGTATGGATACAACAAAAATCTGAATTCATAGAAAAGACTCTGAGTCTCCAGCCACCTTCCCAACAAGAAAATACCTTTAAGAGTAATAGAAGAAACTTGAACATAATTCACATAATCAAAATAATAGTGCATTAAAAGAAAAAAAGTCTTTATGGTAGCACTTGTGTGTAACTAGAATTAAAAACAGTAAAAAGAGAAGCAGACGCTTTCAGTCAATCAATATACAAAGCTCCAGAATTATATGGGTTTTGACCAGACAGAACTAGAATAAAGCATGTCAATCATTTTGTGAATGTGATGTTGTAAATGGTTGCTTTCATCACACTCCAGATCAGCCTATATGCTGACCTCACAATTATCTGCTGGTATTAGGGCTGGTGTTGCTGCTTTACTTCTTAAATATGCAATGTACAGAATGTTGTTGTGTTTGTTATTTTCTTTGTGTGTGTATATATTATGCATGGGTGTTAATTTCATATATATATATATATATACACACACACACACACACACACACACACACACACAAATGTAGAACAATGTGGATGATGAACCAGTTTGTAGAGCAAAAAAGGAACAAACATCCTGATGAGCATAAAAAGCAACTTAGAGTAATAATTTTGTGTTTGCCATTTGCTAAAAGAATGTCATAGCAGCTAACATTGCATTCAGTGGATCATGAGAGATCCCATAGATTAGCCACATAAGGGCTATTTTGAGACTTACCTCCTTTCATTGTTCTCTTTAACAACTTTCTTCTTTCCCTTATTGTAACAAGATGGATAGCATATTGTGATCTCTTTTCGTCCCTAGGCTTCAGCAGGAAGCTTGCTTGCAGCTGGAATTAGTAATGTGGTGATGCATCCCAGGACTTTCTTTAGTTACATGTGGCACTTCAAAGGATTTTCAAAGGGGCCAGTAGAGAGGATCCTGGGACAGTCTCAGAATGGCATAGGGATCAACATGTGAGGTTCTTACTTTGAAGCAACACATGTAGTAGTAGACGTCACAGCTTTGGTACATGTGGTATATTTTACTTAAAAAGCCAAATTAATGTACAAACAGGAACCTGGAAAGAATTAGAGCCCCAAACAGCCTGCTTCACTTAGATAGAAAGTAATGTTCCTTGTTATTTAAATGTACACAGCCGAACCCATTATGGTATTTAAACTTAGGAAATGCAGCAAAGAAAGACAAAAAGAAAAAGGAATTCTGGGAAAACATCTGATGGCATATACTATTCACTTTCTGATTTTTCTTTGCTAAAATAAAATAATGCCTAAAAATCTCCCAGTTTGATTCTTTAAATAAAAAATATCACATCACCATGTTTACTCTCAACAGTGCCTGCATTGTTTCCTGGTAGTGTTTTAATGAGGAAAATGTGCATCCGCACTGGGTGGGCTCTCTATGGTCCAGCGAGGAGGTCTCCAGCCAGGAGAACAGGGTAGAGGAGAGTTTGGCTGTGGAGTCCCTATTCAAGACTTCTTGAGACCAAGCAGGAAGCAGGTCTGATTTTATTGCACAGTTACCATGTATATATACTCAGGCAGTAGCTAAGCAGATTATAGGCAGACACCAACACAATTTTTTGCTAACTGTCCTTGCAGCAACCAGTCGAGGACCAGGCTATGGAGCAATCACAGGGACTACAACACATGACCTCATGCCCAGGGCTGTGACTATGGGGTAAGTGGCTTACTGCTTACGCACCTAGCATGAGGGGAGTGGTTTGCCATTCAGACGCCCTTAATGTATGTCATGAATGCACTTGTCCCCACACCACACCTTCAGGTCACTATCCAGCATCCATCCTACCAACAAATCTAAGTATTACACTCTGTACTCCACTGCTGATACAAGTAGACTATGTCTGCAGAAGACTGTGCAAGTAATCCATAGAAGTAGAGGTGTTTTCAAACCAGTTGGTTGGCTTTGGATAATTAAGTCATTAATCGACTGAATTAATTTTTATCTTTGCTTTGTTTAAATTAAATATAGATGCAAGACTTGTGAGAAATTTTAGCTCAATTACCATAAGAGATCTTAAACTACAAAATTTTAAGAAAGAATAGGTTATGAAGTAAACTTTTGAAATATATGGGAAAATTTGACTGAAGTCAACATTTATATTGTGTTGACCAGAAGAATTATTTATTTTTACATTCATAACTAGTTTATTAGCAATATTTAAACAGAGTGTAAGCTCTTCCAAATAAAGGGACTAAAATAAAAATGCAATCACTTTAAGAAAATCAGTCCTATTAGTCAACAGCACAGAACATGTTAAGTTTTGGTAATGGAAATGAGAACAACGTATCAAAATTTCATGTCACTGGTATCTATAATATGTTTCAAATTATTAGAAGACACAATTTAAGGAGAACAAAATATTTAGAGAAGAATATATTAAGATTTTTTAAAAAGCATAATAAACAAAATAACAATGTCACAGATGAAATACCAACAAAGAAGGAACAGATCAAAAGCCAAAAGTATCTCTGGTCTTCTTTTGATATTAGAGATAACATGGATGAAATCATTTTTTACTATTTGACATTAATGTGAAATATACTTTGCTTCCATTATTAAAAGGAATAATTCTGTGTACCAGGCAGTCATGATAAGATATAAGAGAGAATTAAAATCATTGATTTTTTTCTAAATGTTTACACATGTACACATATCAGTACATGAACTGTTTTTAAAAGTTCTTTGTTCTTATTTTGGAAATAATTAAAAACTAAATAAGTGAAAATCATATTTTTCAATAAATAATATTACACTTATAACTTTTCATATAGATTTATTAAATGGAAAATATATATTTTTAGGAAGCAAATTAGTCAGACTGCTAACATATAATGCTTTGGCCTTTATTAATAAGCAGGAGAATTTCATATTTTACTAAGGAAAGAAATTCACTGCAAATTAGGCATTTTATTTTTTTATATCAGATATTTAGCTTTAATATTTTCTATTTTGTTGACACTGGGTATTAAACCCAGTGATAGTTTACCATTGAGTCACATTCCCAGTCTTTTTAATTTTTAATTTGATACAGAATCTTACCCAATTGGTTTGGGCCTTGCTAAATAATTGAGGCTGGCATTGAACTTGTCCTCCTGCCTTAGCCTCTTGAATTGCTGGGATTATAGGTGTGTGGTAGGTTGGATAGTAGGATTTAAACCTCTGACTGGAAAATATTCAGTGACATCATACCATTGTGTCCTACTCTTTACTCACTCTCCTTTGGAGTTTTGTATAGTGTAGCTTGAGATGTTGGCAGCCATAAAGATCTTTAATTGCTTATAAAAAATGGTAAGCATTTTTGGATATGTAGTGAAATGTTCCTTTTATGTCAATAACACATTATAGGGGTAAGAACTGAAAATTAGTAAAAAGATTAGTTTTTGTTCAGTAAAGATAAATAAGCCATTTTTAATGTTTTTCTTAAAGATAATCCTTTTTCCTATTACTCAAACTCTTATAGAAATATACTTAAATATGATTGAATCATGGTATCTAAAATTCTTTTAGGTTGAAACAGTAGTATAGTAGTAAAGGAGTCAGTAGATGAAGAATATAAAATTCACGGCCTTTGACAGTGGCTCAGTGGTAAAGCTCTTGCTTAGTTTGTACGAAGTCCTGGGTTCCATTCCAGCACTGAAGAAGGAGAAGGAGAAAGGAGGAGGGGGAGGGGGAGGAAAGAAAATGGATTTTGCTTTCTGCATTTTGTCACTAGAAAATACATTTTCTCATACCCAATTATAGCATTTTGAACAATATCAATTATAGCATTATATTTAATTATGTACTACTTTTAATGCATTGTTATTTGCATTTGTTATTTATTGTTTTCTAATTTCTCTATTTACATGAATTTAGAAAACATGTCTGTCTTATTTCATATGGGTGGCCTTGGCACATTTCTAACAGCAGACATTTTTATAAATGTTTTGTAAGTATCAAATATTTTGAAGAAATATTGACAGAATAATTTGCTACCTTTCTACTTAACATTTCAAATATATTTATATTTATGTTTTTAAAAAGCAAATAAATATTTTAAGTATTTACTTTTTCATTAAGGTTTCTGAATACATTGAATATTTGTAACTTTGTTTTAGTTGCAGGGCTCTAAAATGTAATTTCTCTTATGTGATATATTCATTAATATTCTAAAAGTTAAGTAGACACAGAAGTTTGCTACTATATTTTGCTATAGAAAGTTGACCTTTCATGATTAATTTCTTCTTATTGCTATCTTGAAACTCTGTTATTAACTTTATTTAGTTATAGTGGTTAGATTAGCTACCTAGAGCATCATATCTTTTCATATTTTTCTAGTTAATTGGTAGTCACAACCTCCTTCTTCAGCTTCATACTGGAGAAATATATAATAACTTAATATAATGTAGTATAATATAAATAGATATATGTTTGTGTGCACACTCATGAAACAGTTGATGTATGTCTAAAATCTATTACTAAAAACCAAATAGCAGTGTATCTGATATTGTCATGCTTCCAAATAGCATTGGATGTTTGAAATCATTAGGAACAAGTTCTAATTTAATTGAAATGTCCATTCAGTTGCAATTACATGGAGTATTTATATCAAAAGAAAGAGGAAGCTATTTTCCACTTACTCTTTATCCCAGAAAAAATAAGGGATGTCAATATCATTGACCTATTTCAGAGATGCATCAATTTATTTTCTTTCTAACTTTTGTCTTTATCATTTTCCACAGAATATTTTGGAAAACAATCTGTCTAAAAATAGGAAAACCTAAAAGGGTACAAAATGGCAGGAAGTATGTAAAAAAATTTAATACAGAAAAAAATATTTAAAAATATTAGTAACTACTCTTTTAGAAGCAATAGGTTTACATAGCTCAGAATTTTAATCAATAAATATTTCTCAAAATCATCCTTTACTTTTGAAAACAAATAATTGTGAGTTTTGATAAAACTGGACTTTTATTAAGAATAGTATTTTTCTATTACATCTTTAAACGTTACTATTTTCCATGCAATTAACTGCACTTTGAATTATGGTATGTATTTTCTATATAAACTGTTCAAAGAAATATACAGAAACCTTATATAAGACAGGGAGTTCAGAAAAAAATAAATTGCAAGAATGAATACTAATGTTAATTAGGAAATAAACTCTTGCTAAAGTTTTACTTGATGATTAAAATAGAAGCAAATTTTTTAGATCTATGTGTTGTACTTTGCAGGAAATTAATGAATGAAATTATTCGATAAAATTAAATTCTTCCAGTATATGCAATGTTTGTATGAGTTCTTGATCTATTTTTCATTTCTAGACAAAAGTTTTGTGTATATTTATGCATGTGTGAATGTGTGAATGGAAGAAAAAACACAAAACTTTGGTTAGATACATGCTGCAAATAATCAACTGACAAGCCATATCTCCCTAGGGCAAAATTTAAACTAAATACTTGTATATAAACCAACTACTATAGATAGGCCAATATTTACAAAATGGTCAGTTTTGCTTACCACACTGCATCAAGTTGGTTTCTTAAATTCCTTCAAGATGCTTTGTAAATTTGCCATCCTTCTATGTAGTATCTTAATATATTCCACTCATATATTCCAAACAGCTAAGAGGAACAAGAAAGGATCTGAATAACAATTGTCACCTACCTCATCTGCCTTCAGTGCAAGTTCAATCATTCCTATATCTTTATCATTTATCCTTGAAATTTATGCAAATTGTATATAACATAATCTTTCCTTCTTTATTTTAATATTCAGTTTCTCCCAAAAATCTTGAGTAAACTTGATGTTCTAAAAAGCTATGTCAGTAAAGTTTAATGTAACCCAATGTGTTATTTCTTGACATCTGCAACATTTACAAGTAGCACTGTAAATAAATCCTATGGAAGATATTTCAAACAAATCTGAAATGCTGAAAACTTTTGTAATAGAAGAAATACATGAATTTACCCTAGATATTAAAATATACCCATATTGAAATGTTATTTATCATAAGAAATTACAAGACATATTTTAACTGATACCATAGGACAGGAAACTGCATCTTTGTGATAATTAATTTTGACAATAATTTATTTAATATAACTTAGAAAATGCTGTGAAGCATCAAAAATAGTACACTTATTTTATGTGTCCAGAATGTCTGTTTACTTAAATGTAGAACACTTACATGAACATTCTAGGTACCAAATGGTGTAAATTATGTATGTGAACATAGAGGAATGATTCTGGCTCAAAGAATCACATAAAGTGCTAAAATATCAGTGTCCATTTGGCAATTACACGAACTGACCTTTAAACATATTGGATTTTCAACCTGTAGAATTTTCTTGGCAAGGAAAACATATATTCTTTAAAAGCACTAAATAAGTCACGAGGAATCTGACCAACTTAAAAAAAAAATCTGAAATACTCTCCTTCTTCCTTGATATCCGTTCAAGGGCAATCACATAGGATGTCAATTGTTTCCAGATGTACTTTGTTATTTCAAGGACATGCTTTCATGTTAGTCAGCAGTGATATTTAAAACATTACTATTACAACCTGGAAATGTGGAGAACCATAGAAATTTACTCATTACCCTGTACTGTAATCCATTACCATGTACCCAATCTTAGAGACCCACCTTCAAGGAAGTAAAAAATAGTGGAGGAAGAGGGAGTTTGACATTCATTGTGTCCCAATTTTCCCTTTCTAAACACACACATACACACACTTTTTTAACACGGGTTTTTGATGATAGTAAGGTTCTATCTACCTATCTGTATACATACACATGTATGTGTGTATATAATTTTATATACATACATATTTATGATGCTACAATGGTATTCCAAAGTAGTGTAGTGGACACCACTAGGAAAAGATGATGAACACATTGTCATTAAAGATTTAAAAAGGAATATAAAGAAGATACTTCTTCAGTTATATGAACCAATTTATATTTTTCAAATATAGCTCTGGTTTCAGAATGGAAAAAAAGATTAGAGAGGGTTATGAGTCAAAGTAATAAGATGTTAGGATGCTTATGCAGTAGTCAAGGTATAAAGCAAAAGTGATGGCAGAAAGAATGGAGAAAATAAACATTTTTTAAATCATTTTTTAATCAATGCATGCTAATTTTTTCTTTATTTATTATGGGTTCTGATAGAGCTGTATTCTCACAACAGGAAATGAAGAAGAATGTTGTTAGAATTAAAATCAACTACAATTGCCACAGTGCCCCTGATGCAAATGAGTCTGAATGTATTACTTAAATTTAAAATAAATTATCTTTTTATAGCCTTCAATATTTATTTTTAGGCATACTGTATATCCAAGGCAAGAGTCATTATTCTGTTAGAAAAAAATTCTTGCACTTTTACACATTAGTATAACATCTGTCTATAGTTGAATCATAAAATTGAGCCAAGATATGCTCAATATGATGACATCATAATTGTCACCAGAATTGGTTGTAGCTGTAATAGTGATCTCAGTGTTCAAAATATAATTGATAGTTATGTCAGCAGGCATAGAAGCCAACTGACTGAACCCCCAGAGTCCAAAGTTGCAACAACTTCCACAAGAATATAAATAACTTTTATATATAAACCAAAGAACAAAAATAAATATCTGTGAGTTACTAGTGATAAAAATAAATGATTTAATAAATAAGTACATGAGGAAGAGCAGCCAGCTGTCTGTTGGTTGTACATAGTGACTTCTGAAAGGAGTGGATGAAAAGGAGGATTGGCCTCACCAATGTCCCAGAGTATGCAGCTAACTTCCTAGAGTATGTAGGACTGTCATAGACCTATCACTGCACCTCAAGATTGGACAAATTCTAGGTGTGATCCATGTATGAGACTTTCCCATGGATGGATTCAGGATAGTCTTAGTGATACTACATTCTTGTTTAGTTATTTATGTCTTCTATATCCTATGTCTTCTGCTCTTTTTATCTAAAATGTATTCACTCATAAAATCTCTTGCACATAAAACTTGGTTTTGTGCTCTGACTTTAGGAAATCTAAACTAGGTCAACAATAAAGAAAAAATAAGATGTATAAATTCTGAAATTATATTCATTTCAAATACTGGCCATTTTATTAAAGCAGAAATTAAGAAAGTCTAAGATTCACAGCCCTTTTTTTTGTGCATATCTATTCAATGCCATGAAACAAAGCCCATTAATAGCTTAAAGTATTAATATGTTTTTACAATATTTGTAAAGAAAAAGTGTGATAATACAACATTGTGTAAAACTGTATAATCTCGTTCTACTTTGACTTCATTATCAACATATTATCTCATACTGTTTTATAAAGTCTAGTTTATTTTTAAAAACAAGGGGGATTACTACCCATCTAGTATTGCACTGTGAAGGTATAAGCCTTAAAGTTGGAAGGTGTCACTAGATGAACTCTACTGTACTGGCCTGCAAGTAGAAGCATGGCAGTTGTAGAGGAAAAATAATATTTGAAAAACCAGAGCTAATCTGTTCTGAATCCATTCCACCTGAAAATTGTGGCAGGAATTTCGGACTTTATCAGAGGTTAGTTAAAAATCAAAACAGAACTCTATTCTGTTTAGAACAGTATTCGATACAAATGGGAACATTCCATTATTATATTTTTTTTATTTTTTAATGGACTCTCATTAAATTATAAATGGCAGATTTTTTTTTTAATTGGGAGAGTGCAAATCTGTACTATTACTAAACATTGGAAATGTATCTGTGAGTATAATAACATCTTTCAGATGACCTATTTAAAATAAAAAAATTTAATCAACTGTACTAATGGAATATTTTTATTTTCCTTTTTTTCTGTAGATCATGGGATTGAAATTATTAATTTATTTTTAAAGGATATTTTAAAAATTGGAAAAAAAGTATTATAGATTTATATCTATTAAATAGATGGCCATTTTTTCTAGATTTTTAACTTTTGCAACACTTGATAAATTTTTACAATTTTTACTTTGATAAGCTTTATGGAAAATTTTTTAGTATTTTTTAGTTGCCAATGGACATTTATTTTATTTATTTTATGTGGTGCTGAGAATTGAACCCAGTGCCTCACACATGCTGCTTAAATGCTCTTCCATTGAGATACAACCCCAGCCCAAGCTTTGTAAAATTTAAAAAGAAAATGTAACAAAAAGCAGTCAAGACAGATAGAGAACAAATACTGAAATAGTAGAGTAAAACCAAAATATTCTAAGTTACATAGAATTTGAATGGCCTGTTTTTTCTCCCCTTCAATGTGGTAACCATTAGTTCTAAGAAGCTATTTTACTTTAGCATAATTATATTTTTTTGAATATCGAAAACTGAAACTGTCAATCACATAGTTAAGTTTGAAGTGCTTGACTGTCACCTGTGGCTAGTGGCTTCCATGCAGAATAGTACAGAACCCATCATTATCATTAACACAGAAGTTCTGTTACACAGTGTTTGTCAAACATTCCAGTTGTAGGGCAGAGATTCTCAAACTGGATACAACAGGAAGACATACAAAATGCCATCCATAGGAAGCTCTTTTTAAATACAAAGGCCCAAGTAAGTATGAAGTAGGAAACTGACATCCACAGACTTAATCCCTCACATCCTTTAGTCAAAGTCTTTATTCAGCTTTTGTGTCATGGTGGTCCACCTTGACAAGCCTGTTTAAAATCACATTCTGTTACTCCATGCTTTGGTCCCTAACAATATTATTAACTTTCATCCTCCTGATTTTATTTCTATCATATTTTTGATGGGACTTCAAAATTATGTTATAATTTTATATAGACAATAAACATTGAATATATAAAATTATACTGTATATTATCAATATATAAATTGAAATATATTTATATTAACAAAATTAAAATTAAAAATACATGAAATTATATATAATATTATATATAGGCATATAATTTTATATATCCTCCAGCTTTTAAACTCTATAATAATAAAAAATATTTTTACTTACATGTTTTAGTGAAATATTCTAAGGACAAGCACAAGACTTGGAGCATAAATGACTCTGAATACATATCTGTTGCCTTAATCAGTTTTCTTATTTGAAATTCAACTTTGTATCTTGTTAGGGACAAATATGGTTTTAACTTGAAATATAAATGAAATTATTGCTGAATTAATCTAATACAGCACATAAGGGAAATATTTTCTCTTTCATAGGAAGTTATATAATTTGATTTATGTTTTAGAAAGTAAAGAATATGAATTTTAAAAATAATTCATTTAAAATGAAATAAACAAGATAAAAGTTAAGATGCACTATATTTTTATAATTAAAAATCAGGGACTGGTAAAAAATTAAAAGGTGTAGAAATAAAGGTTAAGCATGAATATATCGCCTTTTTTTTCCCATTAGGTCTGTTGGTACCAAGGAGATGAGGATCATAGGCAAGGCTGATATTAAAAAAAAAAAAAAAAAACACAAGATTTTCTTTTCCTCCAAGGATTATCAAATTAGAATCCAGGAGCCTCCATATAAGTGCACAATACATAATACTGATGACAACCTACAAACAGTACCACAGAGCATACGTTGAGTAAGGAGAAGTTGCCTAAAAAAGGCACTGAATCAAAGGGGATAACATATGTTCCTGGATGTCTCCAGTGATAGCTTTCTCCATTCAGCATTGAAAGAAGGAATTCAAAAGTCGCTTAATGGTGGAAAACAGGCTGCTTGTCACAGAGAGATTTTTTTTTTCTCTTTGTCCATTAAGTAATGAAAATACATGAGGTTACAAGACCCATGGTTTGTCTGTGTATATATGTGTGTATGTTTATGTGTATGTATGCATATATGTGTGTATACGTGTTAGTATGTATATATGTTTTGGATGTTTTATATTTTAAGATTTTTTTCTATTATATGGATAAGATTTTCTTGAGGAAAGATTCCATCCTCCAAGAGAAAGAACGAATGATTATGACTTTGAAAATTTCTAGGGAAATTATTAACAAAATGTGACAGCAGAACTATTGGAGACAGAAGCATCAGGAAGGTGGTGAAGGAACTGAGGCAGTCATCACTATTATTAGGACTGGTGCCCCCCATGACTTGCCCATAATGTATGACCCAGAATAAACTCACAAGTTATTTTAGTCTCAGAATTGATTCATTCTTCAGAACTATAAGTGGCTGGAAGGAACTACACAGATACAGAGACTAATCATCAAACTTGGAAAGAGAAGAAAACAAAATGCTGACTGAGGTTTTCAAATGGAAACACTCCATGTGGGAGTTCATTTGATGTTGTCCACAGAGAAGATGGGGAAGATGGCCTCTTGCCATAAAGAACCAATCATATGTAGATGGAACTGTCAAGAACAGCTCCTGGAATACTCATTTATGGAACAGCAACAGTTGAACTTATAAAATAACACCTTATAAAATAATTACCTACCCCTAGGAATTTCTTTACAAGTCTGTTTTCTACACATAGGAAACAATAGCTAAATAGCAAAGTAAGGACAAATTCTAGAAAGAAGCTTTCAAAAGTGTGTGTGTGTGTGTGTTTTAATCCAAAAACATAAAATTATTGTATGGGAAATAAGAAGATGGCGGACTATTAGAAAGAGATATAGTGAAACACAGAATTTGTTCTCTTAGCATGACTGTTTTTTACTGAACAGAGTTCTCCTTTCCCTTTACTCTTATTCTCCTCCCTTCTCAAGTAAAAATACAATGTGGCATGTTTTACACAATTCTTTTATAGAATTGGAAATAATTTTATGAATCAGTGAAACTCATAATATACTAAATATTATTGTTTGTAATTTCAAATAAAGAAACTAATGCTATTTTTTTCCATGTCCAGCAATTAGTTGATTGAGACCTGACTTTAAACACAAGTCTTCATATTTAAAGTCTGGTATTATTTTCTTCTGCAAAGAAAAACAAAAAGTAACCAGAAGTTTTAATCCTCCATTTAATCATTTGTTCATACAACAAATATTTATTAAGCCCTTAGTTTGAGCCAGATGCAGTTCAAGGGAATCACTGAATACATTGGTAAAAAAAGATTTTTTAAGATTACTTCATGGCAGATATTATATTCCAGTGTGAGGCATGGAATGAAGAACATAATAAATAATGGGCCTGTGTAGTAAGGTGTAATTTTAGGAGATGAGGAAGGGTAGAAACAGCAGAGATGATCAGGGAAGCATAGAATATGATGGAGAAAGCAACATGGGAGGTGATGGGGATTCTTGCCTAAAATTTGGAATTAAAAAAAAAAAAATAGATGAAATCTAGTGACCCAACTCTGATAACAGTGGCAGGATCTAAGTTTTCATAATTAAAGTCTGGTGGATACAGAGATAAATCACCAGGTTTGGAAAGAGAAGACAAATACTGAGAGCATTGTTTTCTGGGACTCCTTCTCAATTGATGATGAAGGCAAAAGATGTAGCCAAAGTCTAAACTCAGCATAGATTTGACCTCATGGTGGTAGAAAGGTTGGTATCATCTCAAGCTCAGCCCTGCTCAGTTTCATTTTCAAAATTCATTGGAGGAGCAAGTGTCTTTACTCTGAATATGAAAGCATTATCTTGTCCACTATTCGTGGGGTGGAGGAGTGGGCACAGGATATTATGGCAACAGCAAGGGTCCACCTTCACCTCAGATCTACTTATTCTTTTAAGGGAGAAGTGAAATGTGTTCAGTGCAACTGAGAGTCATGGAAGAAGCCTCACCATGTCTATGATATGGTAATGTCATCCTTGATGTTTAGGATAGATGGAATACCTTCCTTTACACTATAATCTTTGACCACCAGGCTTGACAAAGCTCTTTGCTTCAATTACAGAACCTAGGAAATAGGGGCTCTTTTTTTTCTTTCTTGTTAAATGTTCTCAGCCTATAAAAAACATGGGGTATATAGTATTAGTTTCCTTAGGGTGCTGGAATAAATTACCACAAACTTGGCATTTTAAAACAATAGAAATTTATTTTATCACAATTCTGGAGACCAGAAGTCTGAAATCTAACATGCCCAGGCCCTTTGTGGGGCCTCAGGGAAACAATCGGTTCCTTCCTTCTTCAAACCCTGGTGGCTTCCCTGGCATTTATGGGCTTGTGGTCCATAATCCAATTTTTGAGACCATCTTCATACTCTAATCTCTATGTGTGTGTCTGATGGAATCTCTGCTTCATTACACTCTCTTCAGCACATTTATGACTCACTTAGAATTCATCTTCATAATTCAAGCTTGGCACTTTCCAGGAGAGAAATTGCCAGTGTTGCTTTATCTTTTGTATTCAGAATTTCAGGATGCTATCCTTTCTTTACCACCATTTGTAATTTAATATATTCATATCATGTCATAAAGCCTTACAAATGCTGAAAATACCATCTCTTCACCATGATGACAAATTGTAAAACTACTAAATAAATACACCAAGTATAATAAAATCAATATTTTATGTATGTCTTATCTAAATATTTTTGTTTGATAAAATTATGCCTGAAATAGCTGTCCCATTATAATATATCAACAAAAATTTGCTAATGTATTTTGAGCCATATTAAGTTCTAAACACTGTTCTTAAAACATTTGTAGATTAATTCATTAAATACATTAAAAACTCAGTGCACAAGACACTATGCACTTAAAACCCCTGTTTTACAGAGAAGGATCTTGATTTGTAGAGATACCAGGGATGGATATCGAGTGATGGTACATTTATGTCAATTTGTTCAAAGTCCTATGGGATTTGAACTCAAATATTACTCCTGAGTCTACCCTGTTCATCACAGAATTAGAGTATTGGTGACGTTCCTGAGGCCAGTGAGATGAGTCATTCTTATTTAGCAGAAATATTTTAACTCATTTATTTGGAAAAGGAAGACTGTAACAACAGCACTATGGTGATTGATCATCCAAAGCCCTATTGCTTCCCCAACTGCAATTTTACTGCTGAATCTATATCAAAATTAGACCATAATGTTAGTAGTTGTACTTTTACATTTATTATTTTCTGAATTTTAACTTCTCTATTTTATAGGACCTTTAAACATCATGAAAACACATTAAATTTTAGCATCCAATGTGTTAATTTAAAAAACTGATTTAATTTTTAATTGTGCAGTATACTAATGCTACATATATTCACATGTAAAATGTTATGAAATAACCATATGAACACAAAATTCTCTGAGAAGGAAAAGAAAATTAATCATAACTAAGCTCCAGTTATATGCCTGGCACTTTTCATGGCAAGACATTTTTTTTTATTTATCTACCTTTTTCACTACAACAATTTCCTAAATTGCAGAGTAAATGAATAAGTTATTTTTAAAAATATAATATACGTAAATATTCATGCTCCTATATTTTTAAAAGAACATATAGATAAATAATGAAAGAAATTTAAGGAATAACTATGTACATATAGGAGAAAGGAATGACACATATTTATAGATAGTTAACAGGAATAGATGTAGATGGAATGCATTTGGTGTAAGATGGAGCAGAATAGATTAATTAAATTATGTATAGTGGATACATATATACATGCTCAAATTAAGAAATATCAAAAATAATTATTTCCTTAAGTTCACTGATATATACATTATAATAATAAATGTTATGTTTGGTCTCCCATTCAAATTCCAATATCTAATTTTTTTTTCTTAAGTATGTTAATATAAGCGTCTTAGCATTATAAATAAAGCTATTTTGATATAATTTCTTAACATTTTTCTACATTAAATCTAGTTATTTGATTTGCCAGAATATATAGTTAATAGTTCTTTAGTTCTATGTATATGTTTGAACATAATTCACAGAAAATATTGATGAACCATATCATACAAATTTTATTATTGTGTATGTTTTGTGCAGCAAACTTATACATTGTATTTGGGTTCTCCAGAAAAAATGAGCAAGTAGAAAATTATATATATATATTTATACACATACATGTGCATATATATATATATATATATATATATATATATATCCCTATCCCTGTCTTTATATGTCTCAGGTAGACAGAAACAGAGACAGAGAACAAGGTGATTTTTTTTTTTTTTTTGTGATAACTGGCAAGTCCAAAATCGTTAGAGGAGGCAGGACAGCTAGGCAAAGTAGGTTAGCTTCTGATGCCAACAAATTTATTCTTCCTCAGGGAAACTTTGTTTTGTTTTCAACATCTTTGACTGATTGGATGAGACCCACACATTATCCAATTAATTTCCTGTTGCTTAAAGTCAACTGATCGTAGAAATTGACCGTATGTACAAAATTCCTCCCAGATCTCTCACAGATCCAAATAGTGTTTGGTTGAAAAATATGTGTATGTAGCCTCACCACACTGGTATTACAGGTAACTGCCACACCCATTCACTTTATATGAAAGAAATAAATTTACTCACTTAAAATCGTAACTTCTTCTGCCATATCTCCCATCACATGCTTCTTACTCAAAAAAAAAAAAAATGATGATCTATTTTACCAATGAGGTTCTGTTTCCTTTTTTCACTTCTTGCTACATTTTTCTAATATTCTCAAGTATATTTCTATGCTTTTCTATTTTAAGAGAAATCTCTTGAAAATTTAATCATACTTGTTTCTGTCAAAAAGAAAAAAAATCCTAAGCAGCAGGAATTTGTAATTCTAGGAAGAAAAATGGGAAGGATTTTGACAATTGTACAAAGAGCATATTACATCTTGTTCATGCATCTTTTTTTATATTTTCTTCTTAGATTAAATGTAACTGGAATTTTGCTGCTTTGAAACATATTTTCCTGGTCACATAACCTTCAGGACTTGCTTGCTGTCTTTGTTCAGCAGGCTTCAAATATGCAAAGATGTAAAATATGATCAGTTCTGTAATGACTAATTTTAACAATGCACTGTAAGAGGGTTAAATATAGGCATCAGCATGCCATTATATATAATCAGGAACAGTGGGTACAGTAAAAGCATGGGGAATAGCTGAAGGGTAGGTTTATTATAAGCATCAGGGCTTGAACAAAGCACAGGAAAGAATGTTATGTTTTGACTGATGGCGTCTCTTTTTAAAATGCCTGTGGAGATTAAGAAAAAAAAGCTTAATTAGTTTCAATCTTGACTGAGTCTTTATTTATGACTGCACATTGCTTCAGGGTTTGCCACAATACAAAACAAAACAAAAAAGAAACAACTTTCTAAATGGTATGAATGAAGTCGTTTGTTTTGTAAGACAAAATTAATATTCTATTACTGTATGAACATGATGTCTTTTGAAGTAACTGCATTTGAATAACATTCACAAACAAGTAACAACCTATTCCTAAATTATGTTCATCTAAGTTAAGTTGTCTTTTTATTTGCCTTATAAGTATTGTATTCTTTACAAAAAAAATTTTTTTTGCAAAAATATTTGATTGGCAGGTCGAAAAATTTTAACACTTATTCATAAGTTTTACCTTTTTAAATAAAGAGTCTTTCTCCCACAAAAGTAATCTTCAAGGTTAAAGTTTATTTGCCTGAAAAAAAATTGCTTATTTTTGTCACCCTACCACCACGAGGCCTGCAGACAACAGTGGTGTTTATCAAATATGCACTTTTCTCTGCATAAACCCATAAGTGAATGAAATGGGTGATGGAAGAAAAATGTCTCAGCTCAAATTTATGTCCAGATCTATGGACCAACATCCCTAGCTTAAAAGGGGTTTTGCAGCTACAGTTGTTTCCGCACCCTCTGCCTCATTGTCATCATCTATAAAATGGGAAAACATATAAACTTTATCTACTTAGAGATTTTCTGAGGATTATTATCATCTTGCCTCAGACTTGTCCCACTTTAATTTCCTTTAGTGTATAAATATGTTTTTAAAGTAATGACAAATTCCTGAGAAAATAAGCCTTAAATCACTTTGTAGGTCCAAATGGAATGAATGGCCTACTTATGATCACCATAGATCTGTGGGTCAGTTTGTTCCCAAATGGAAATCTACTAAACAGAATATATTATCCTGTCGCCATGACTCTGTCTTCCTCCATGGTATTATATCATATAATAGTGATAAATATTTTTTTAGAATTGATTATGTGGTAAGCACTAAGAATTTATTTCATCCTCATCTATAATAATATTAGAACAAATATAATATTATATAATCCGAATTTTAAAAATTAGGCAACTTTTGCTTGAAGACATGTGCTAATTAAAAGTAACAGAATTTTATTCAAGGCAGTCAGGAAAGAAAACCTACTTCCCCCACATTTATACTTAAATGATGATGTGGTATAGTCTTTTAGTTGTTTGCCATGTTAAATTGTATCATTCTTCTTGAATAATAAAATACTTTTTCCAAAAATTTGGGCGAATTGTCACATAGAATAATACTACATTTCCCCTTCAGCTTACATATTGTATGGCCAGGGAATTAGTTCTACTTTAAGCATTGTATTGGTCATTTATCTGTCATTATAATAAGTACCTGAAATAATTAGATTTTTAAAATAAAACATTTATTTTTGGCTCACAGTTTTAGAGGTTGCAGTTCATGTGGACACATTGATCCACTGCTTTTAAGTCCTGATGAGGGTGCTTGAATGACAATGGCTAGAATTGTGTCTAAGAATGGGGAGAGAGAGAGAGAGAGAGAGAGAGAGAGAGAGAGAGAGAGAGAGAGAGAGAGAGAGGTGGGGGAGGAGAGGGAACAGGAACAGGATCCTATATTGCATTTTGGGGCACATCCATGACAACATCCCAAAGGATTGGCATCTGGAAGGTCCATATTCTTCCCAGTGGAGTTTCACTGGAATCTAAAGTTTTAACACTTAGACAGTTGAGGGAAACTTAAAATAAAACAAACAACAACAACAACAAAAGAAAAAAAAAACAGCAAACATCATGTGGTATCTCAGAAATTTCTCAGGATAGAAGAATTGGAAAAATATCATTTCACTCAACCTGACTTTCTGTCGGAAATAAAAATGCAATTGTTAGCACTTCAGTGATCCTCTTTACTCATACATCAAGAACCACTGCTTAGGAAATGCCAGGAGATAATTATATAAAACCAAATATCATCCGTTGACTATCTATGTGAATATTCCTTTTAAGGCACAAAATAAAGTACTATAAATTAATTTGTTAATACTTTTCTTCATTTGGTATGTGTCATGCAATCTAACAAAGTTGTAACTGATAAAATCCCTTACATTTGGTTTGGATGAAATTAGATTGGAAAAATCACACATGGACTGTAGCCAAGCTTTGCTTGAGCCAGACCTTCTTTTTAAAATAGAAAATTTTCATAAAGTTTCAGATTTAGGTTCCTGTTGGAATATCACATATAGTAACAGTGAGCATTGTGCATCCATCTGCCCAGCATCCAATGTCTTTCATGCATTTAGCTTATATTTTTGCCTTGATTGTGCTTCCACTGAATTTAGCCATTGCTGATCTATCAGTTTGTTGTAACTTCTTGTTGTTAAGTTGCTTCAATGCACTCCTTTGGGTTAGTACTAAAAAAAGGTGCTACTTAAAGATAATCTCTCAGCATTACTAATGATTATAAATGCTGCAATAAAGTGCATCTATTTGTATAAACCTGCTAAAAGAGCAGAAAGGTGTGAGTTAATGATGTAGAGCTACAAAATATCTGAGAATATCTTTTCTTAGAAAAATAAATATTCTTAGGTGTTATGGCTACACTTTGGGTTGCCAAGGCACCAGTGTGATTTTTATTTAATTAGATTTTCTTTATACATAATTTTTAAAAGACCTGTATCATAAAGTATATTCCTATAATTTGTTACCATGGCATAGAATATAATATTAAGGGAAGTTATCCAATCCCCCAAAAACAAATGCCAATTATTCTCTCTGATATAAGGATGCTGATTCTTGTGGGGTTTTGGGAGAGCATGGGAGGATTAGATGAACTCTAGATAGAGTTAACGGGAGGGAGGGGAAAGAAAGGAGAGGTAAGGGGGTAGGAAAGACAGTGGGATGAGATGGACATTATTACCCTAAGTGCATGTATGAAGACACAAATGGTGTGACTCTAATTTGTCTGCAACTAGAGATATGATAAATTGTGTTCTATATGTATAATATGAATTGGAATGCATTCTGCTGTCATGTATAAAAAATTAGAATAAAAAATAATTTAAAAACTAAATAAAATCAAACTAGACAAAAATTTATCAAAAAACAGCACTTTTCAAACATGCCTAGATTATAATAAAATTACATTGTATTTACAATTTTTTTAAAAAGTCAAGTATGTATTAAGAACAAAACATGTAAATTGCTGCAATCATTTTAGTTGTTTAAGGCTCATGCAACTTTGAGTTTATTCTCTTGGCTCCCAAATACTTTAAGAAATATGTCAATTTCTTCCTAACCACTCCCATCTAATTGCTTTTCAGAGTAGTTGTTAATTTGAAAATAGTCTGTGCAAACTATTTTCTCAGGATGTTTTAATACAAAGCAATGATTTACATAAATTTAAAAATTTGTAAACTACTTTTATAATAATTATTGTTATTAATCATAAAATAATGAATGATTGGAAGTATGTTTATTCTCATTCTAAAGAAATATTGTCTAATACGCCACTTAGCTGGCTTTGATTTATTCTTCCATATGCCAGACAAAAATGTCCTTCAAATGCCATTATCATATAGCTCCCTACTTAGAGCACTTCAACATAATTGCATCTCAGGAGTGAAGGGCTTTCAGTGATTTCTGTTTTAGAGTTAGCAATAGGAAAATGTTTCTTATTTAAGTACATATTAAAGCTAGAACATATCTCCATTTGTGGGCTGGCAGACTTTCTTGCAGTCAACTAATGAGGCAATTTTTCATAAAGACTACATCAATCTTTACTGTAGTTTATCTAGATCTTAAAGGTTAAGATAGAAGGAAATCAAGGACTTAAGCCAGCTTTAATATAGCTTTGATTTAAGGAATTGCATGCTGCCCTAAAAGGGAACAGGGGAAAAAAAAATGTCTTGTTAGTGAAAGTGAGTTGATTTTCCATGAAACAAAGTCGACACTGAGATTCTTATAACATAAATGGTTAGAGCTATCTTATTCACAATTGAGATAAATCTTTAAATGAAACAAGTTTTATCTCAGAATAAGTCCAAAGATATACCAAAACCAAGAATCTTTGGAGAATACATAAAACAAAAGCATTATCATTCACTTAATGTTGAATGATAAACATTATATTATTGTGATATATTTAAGTCATCAAAAATGTGCATATAAATGAAAAAAAAATTGAAAAGACATTTGAGACCTAACAATGAAAGAAGAAAATAAAAAGACTGAAAATATAGATAGTTGTTTTAGAGTAAGCATTAGCATATTCATCAGAAGAAAGGCCACTGAAGATCAGACTATGCCTCCAACTAATATTTTATGAAATTTTTGAGAGTCAATTTGAATATGCCGTACCTAATGTGCCATGTAAATAAAAAAAGTGTAAAATCTTTACATCACAAATGATTTAGTGGAATAAAGTAATGATATATTGAGAATTTTTTCTAAAACTATGGGGAATTATTTTCTAAATCGTTATTTCTTTTCAAATATGAGGGAGAATGTCATATGGTGCTAGTATTCTATAAAGTAAGGTTTTAAAGTTTATGGAATTGTGGATTTTTTTTATAACTTGGTTTTATTTATTTTTTTAATATGGTGCTGAAAATCAAACCCAGTGCCTCACACATATTAGACAAGTGCTCTACCACTGAGCCACAACCACAGCCCAAAATGTGGATTTTGTAATAAATAAAAGTTAACAGTATTTCATATATACACACAAATAGTAGATGTAAATGGGCTAAACAAATCAGCAGAGTGGAGGAAGGAAAATGGGGGAGTAACCAAGGGATGTATAGAGAGGAATGGGGATAGAAATAAAATTTCTTGCACATATGATTTTGTCAAAATGAACCCAACTATGATGTATAACTGTAGTGCTGTAATTTAAAAATAAAAATGGAGAGATAGATTAATAGAATTATAGAGATTCAAAAATATTGGAATTGGATAAAGCTAAAAATACTATAAGGGATGTTTGCTTTTTTAGGTCACCAGCATTAAACAAAATGACCTTACACACACAGGAACTGACAGTGACCATGATAATGACAGCATATCAAGCAATTGGGTAGTAGAGAATTTCTTTCTTTCTTTTTTTCTTTCAACAAACTAAGCATTCTAGAGTCTAATTTAATCTTAAATGGAACAAAGAATGTTGCCATACTAGTACAAAAAATAAAGATAAAAATGTATGTGTATGAAAAAGGTTTGCATTCGTGCTCATGAAAGAATCTTTTCTAAAATAATTCTAAGAGTTTGAATTGAGCTTGATATCTTCTGTTATGTAAATTACTTCAAATATGACTTTATACTTAAGAAAATGTTTTTTAATCAAATGTAATATTCAAGTTTATTAGAAAAACAACAAAAAAGTAAACTCATTGAGTCACCATGTTTCTTTTCATTTGTTTTACCTAAAACATATTTTATAAATGAAATGTTTGAAAATGATAAATTACAATATCTCCATGTAATTGCTAATATAAGAATACATTTTCATTAAATTTTTCTTTAAACAAGTAATTTCTGAGGAATTATCTATAATTTACTATTGGTCCAACCATTTACATTTTTTCTGTGTACAGAATTGAATAAAATTTATTCAATTATTGTCATGTTTTCCCATTTTGCAAGTGAAAAATGGACGTAGATGAAGATTATGTAATTTTTTCCCAGATAAAATAATTGAATCCAGTTAATATCAAATCCAGTTTATTTTTTTGCCTAATAATTCTGTGCTCAAAAGAGTAAACACAGTATGTTGAGGCATAATAGAATTTCAGAGAATATTTCCATCATATATAATTTAAAATGATTACTTTATTTTGCTTGAATTAATCACCACTCCATAATAATATTTTTTGACTTTGCGGTTGCAGCAAATTATTTTAAACTGAAGATTCTGTTCACTGATACTTTCACACATTCTTGTGCATTTAGTAGCCAATTTAATTAATTAGAATAATATACTGTTTCTCTTTTATTTATGTTCAATAAATGTTTTTAAATATCTGTAAAATGTTAAATAGTCTTAATTAAATTTGAGATGTTTTATAAATAACTATACTGATAAGTTTACAGAACATTTTAATAATTCTAGTATAGAGTGCTTATTGATCATATATAAACGATAGAAATGCCTGCAAGAAATCTGAGTTATCTGCTCAGAATTTATAGTTTTTTCTTTGCATTGCTATATTAAACCCTAATAACAGTACCTCTATGTAGTGGGCATGGTTCATTTCACTTCCCAGTATGACAGGAGTATCCAAGCTGCCATGGATGAACACACAGTCAAGTCCTGATGCCCCAGGGCTCTGACCAATTACTACATTTTGTATTGACTTGGGCATTGTCCCAGCTTGGATAGGGTATGGCTCCAGGTGTAGGTGTCACCAGCATGAGTTGAATTACACTCACCTATTCCTTTGTAATCCTACCCCTTTGCCCTTTTTGGGATAGAATGTTCCATGGAGCCTCTCCTTGTGTGTTCACTATTTAAGAATAAAAAATTCCAGTGGCTTTCCTCTCTTTTTCCATGGACCCTTAAGATTCCAGAGCCAACTCCAGAATATTGAAAAAGTGGTTCTGTGTAGTTGCATGCTTTATTTGTTGTTTTCTTGAGTTGTTGAAATAGTCAGATTTTTGAACCCAGCATTACGTCATCATCCAGGATCGATGGCAACACTTTCCTACCACAGCTATGCCTGTTGAATGACATTTTCATAATCTGCTGTTAAAGAATTTGAACTTAGTTAAGCAAAAATACATTTTCATAGGAAGCAAAGACTCAAATCAAAGAGTCAAAATCATTACATTATGTAATGTCAGTAGCTTCCAACAGTTTCAAGTATGGGTATCAAGTTATGATCTGAAAATGATATATCATTGCTAAAGGTTATATGAATTTTCAAATATCTATTTTTTAGTAAATCTTTCTATGATGTGTTTATGACTTCATCATAATTACTCACATGAATAGAGTAATACAATGTTTGATCTATCATTCAAAGCATATATGTTAATTTATAGCAATAGAAAATGAGAATGCTGAGCTTATCATTAAATTAATTTCCCTTTGTTGAAACACACAAGTTTGCTTGCAAAAACCATATGCAACCAGAATTAGGAAGAATGATATAGAATTTTAAATGAAAATATGGACATTATCGCTTCCTGCCTTCCTTCCTCTTTGATCCTCCCTTCATCTCTTTCTCGCTTCCTTCCTCCCTTCTTTCTTTTAAATGTATTTCCAGAATCTGTGGATAAACATTTTATGTGTATGAGCGAGATAAATGGACATGTACACACATAGTAATAAAAAGAAGACTGAAAATTTTTAACAGCTTTGGAATGTTTTTATTCTTATGTTATTAAGTTTAACAATTAGTCTCTGTGACCCCTTTAGTTGGTCTTGGCTGTGACAGTGTCTCAGATATTCCGTATTTTTGAAAATACTGAAATTTTATGAATACTGGGAAGATAATCAGCATAATACTCATCTGTTGGGAATTCCACTATTCTTTTTCTATGATTAGCTGGGACTTATGCATTTTGAAGAGACCGACCAAAAAACTGAAATTACATTTCATCACATTGAATAGAAAACATACTAGCATCAAAACTTCTCACAATTTATATTGACCTTAATCAGCTGGCTGACAGTTGTCAGGTTTTTCACTATTAATAGCTCTTCCCTTTTCCATGTACTCTTTGAACAAATCACTATTCTATGCATATCATTAAGGAATAGGGAGTTATGCTCCACTTTTTTGAGAGCAGACTAGCTACATAAATACTTTGGAATACTTTTGCATTGGAGATTTATCTTTCCTTAATATATTCATTCAATCATTTGTTTAAAAGCAATGTGGATTTATATATACCTTTTTACTTTGAAGTTTACTGTATAAAATTGTTCTAGAATAGACCAGGAAGAACTTTCGTTTGGTTCTTTATGTCCCCTTGCATACTCCTATCTGTGTATTGTTTGTTTTGTTTTCTGAGAACTTTATTTTTTTATGGTACAATAATATGCTCAAGAATATTCTTATATATTTAATACTCCAGTCTTAGAGTAAATTATTTTTGTTCAGATTCCTGTATCTTTTTATAAAGAAACAGTATTTTGAATTAAGTTCTGGGCTCTAAGTGTATTTGTTACTACTGGAGTGTCATTGCTTCTTGTCCCTCTCCTCTGTTAGTGGAAGGACTGTATTTTCACATGCAAATACCTATGTGCACATACACACAGATGATTTTTGCCTGCAAATGTACATACATATGTATATTCATGCAGACACATACATGTGTGTGTTTGTGTAGGAGCCCAAGTATATCTATTACTATATGCAATTATTTATTTCTACATAGTTAAAAATAGTTCATATTGAAATCTACAATTTTAATTCATTTCCACATAGATCATTCTAGATTTCTCTTCCTTGTCTGTAACTTCTCACTCCCTCAGTAAAAAACTTTGTTCTGAAAATTTTTTATCCATTAACTTAAATGTTCAATTGCAGCATGTATATGTCACAGTATAAGAATTGTTAACTCAGATCCCTGTGGAAAACAACTTCAGCAACTAGAGTATAATACTAACACACAATTTATTTCACACTTTACATTCCATATTCTACTTATTTCTAAAGTCTTTTATGTGAGAACATTCTACTTCACGTCTTCAGAGACCCCACTGACTATATTTATAATACAAGTTTGGGGTCACACTATGCATTCTATCCTGGGATCCCCAATCCTATTTTTTTTGTCAATAACATGCATTAAAGCTTATTATTTGTAAAATTCTACATGTTTTGATCAATGCATAATAATTCTCCCAATGCATGTTTCCACCATCACATTATCACATTATAATCATACTACTTTAAAATTGATCCTATGCCAGGCTAGAGTTGTAGCTCAGTGGTAGACCGCTTGCCTAGCACATGCGAGGCCCCCAGCTTGATCCTCAGCAACTTTTGTTTGGTTTATTTATTAATTTTTATTAATATTTATTATTATATTAATTTATTTATTAATAAAAATTAATAAATAAAATAAAGGTATAAAAAGAAGCTTAAAAATGATTCTATGCTTCATTTATGAACTTTACATTACAACTCCCCATCAACCTCCAATCTTTGTATGATCTCTTTTCTTGTATTTTTTGCAATATATTATATTTAGAAAAATTTATTATACAGACTTTGTTAGATTAGATTTTTCACTTACCAATATTATTTAAAATTAATTCATACTTTTATTTTGTTTGATCGCTTATTTTTATAGTTGAGTAATATTCCATTGGTGTATACACATCATTTTTTTTATTCATTCATTTCTCTGATATACCCAAGAACGGTCATCTATTTTCTATTTGTTGAGACTTTTTCTGTTGTAAGATGGGAAGGGCAAGTTTCAAATTCTCTATGTTGGAGCTGAAAGCATAAATCATACATATTTTCATGTATGTTCTTTAGTAGAAAATTTATATTATACAGAAAAAAATGAGAAGGAATTAAAATATATAACATCATGTTTTTCTGATATTATCATATTATTCTAATTTTATTATCAAGTTGTAGATATATGACTTGGAAAAATAAACTCTTACATTATGACAGCAAGAGAAATATGGAGTATAAACTAAAAGTTTCATTTTAGACAGTTCGTGAACACTATAAGAAACAGCAAGGTTTATGTTGTCACTTTAAAGAATAAGTATGTTAAAGCCATAATACAGGTTTCTTTCCAGCTAATCCTACAATATGTGTATTTCTTTTCACAATAAGCATTCTAATAATGTTTTGAAATAGTGCCTTTCTGTGGATTATATTTTTATTTCAGTAAGACTAACCATAAGTTTTATAAAATAAGCTAGATAACTCTTGCCAATACAAGTAATATAAGAATATAGATAAAAGATCAATTTCAATAAAATATATAAACTGAATTAATCATGAATTATCACTAGATTTAACCCATGTAGAGAAAATAATTCCAAACAATATAAATCTTTAAAATATATTCTGCTGCCTGAATCTTGGATTTCACTATGGAACTATATATTGCCTTTCCCAGCATTCTTTATGAATGTTTATTATTTAACACCCATTGAACTGAAGCTTTCTGTCCAAAACTTTAGTACTCTCAAAGTTCTATTCTTGATAATCCTTATGAAATAACTTGCTTTCCTATTGCCAATCCCTTTGTATTATTCTTTTGTTATTGACATAGAAGAGAATATATACAGATATATGAATACATTCATGTGTCTATTCTATATTTTACCTATTGTAAAAATTTATCAAAATTTTCTGCAATTGGCTAACGCTTTCTTTAAACCAATGACTTCTGATCTATTTGTCCTGTCACAAAAGCTTTATATAAAATTATAAATATTCTATATTCAGTATTCAAATAGTAAATGAAATAGGAAAAATCATTAACATCAAATGTCTTTTTATTAAGATACACTCATGGAGAATTTGTTATTGTAACACAAATCTTATTTGTTTCAAAGTAAGAATAAATCCAGTACCAGTTTCACAATATGTATCTAGCTTCATGTTCTTAAATCTATAGATATCTTAGATCCAATTTTATTCATTAATTTATTTTCTTCCACATAATTGAGCAAAGCTAAACTGTTTATTTAACTTGTCATTATCAAAAATTTTATCACTTATAAAAGAGTCAGAAATACTACTAGGAATTGGTAGGGAATTTTAATGTATTCTATGGAAATTTTTCTGCTTCACTTGTTTTACTTAAAGAGGTAATACAAAGGTGGTAGAACAAAGAAGCAGTATTGACAGTGACAAGGTTTAACATCATGCTTCTCTGGATCTTGGTTATTTGTATTCAAATTCTCTACTCCATCTGCACTACCACCCATGTCTGTCCCTCTCTCCCTCCCTTCCTCCCTACCTCTCTCTCTGTCTCTGTGTCTGTCTGTTTCTCTCTCTCTCTCTCTCTCTCTCTCTCTCTCTCTCTCTCTCTCTCTCTCTTTGTCTTCTTCCCTCCTTCTCTCCCTTTCCCATGGTCATACAGACACAGATACACACATAGAACACAATATGGTGTTGTATATGTAGGTACAATCAATGCCTCCTCAATAAAATATTACTTTCTTTATTAAAATGTATTTTGAATGGACCTAGGTATAATGTGTTATAATTAGTTCCCTCTTTCTGCTTTTAATGTGGTGTACATAGACCCTTTTTCTAGATGCAACGTAAAGTCATATTACATTATTAGCATTCTTTGACCAATATGGAAGAAATAATAGTCTTTTCTCTTTAGTTAATATACCTGTACTCTATATGAATTATAACATTAATAATTATAACATTTAAATATAATTTTAAGTCTAAATCTCCTGCATCATTATTTCATGCCTTCAGAGAAGGATTTTTTTAAATTTTTCTCTTTTAAAGCACATCATATTTTACCTAGCATCTAAAAATATGTATGAATACTTTTGTTTTTATTTCTATAAACAATTTAAGCCAGTGCGTTTTTTAAATTTCTTTAACTATCCTTTCTAATTATATCTGTTGTTTTAACCTTTTTAAAATCTGTACCTGGCTGTTGATAATTTTTTGACTTGTGGTCATGCCCTTCTTATAAGCATCCTGTAGCAACAGGTATCAATTCTGCATTAGTATCTGGGTGTAACCATTTGATGAAGTATGGTTATAGTACTGAACATTTTTTTATAAATTAAAAACATCTTAAAATCTCCATCTATGAATTTTATAGGGACACTTTAGATATTAAACTTTATATATTAAATTTTATTTTTTAATTTTTAAATAATGTTTTATTTATTTTTAAAATGTTTAAATAAAAAGGTTGTTTTTTTTAAAGCATGACGCATGATAATTAGGTATATCTTGGATAATAAATACCATAATCAAGTGATGGACACATGTATTTCTACTCATGGTATACATTAGGTGGCTAGACCTTGTTCATCCTATAACTGAATGATTGTATCCTTTGAATACTGGTTTTCCATTTCCCTCCACCCAGCATTTTGTAACTACTATTCTACTCTCTATTTCTATGCATTGGACATTTTTAGATGTCACCTGTAAATAGGAGCAAACAGTTTTTGTCTTTAATTGTCCCTTTTATTTCATTTAGCTTAAGGTCCTCCAGGTTCATACATGCTGTCATAAATGTCAGAGCTTTCTTCTGTAAAAAGAAAGTTTCTTCTGTAAAAATAAAAAATACTACTACTAATAATAATCTATTGTGCAAATATACCAAATTTTCTGTATCTATTCATCGGTCAATGGGTACGTAGGTTTTTTTCTCTCTTGGCTATTGTGAATTTGCTTCAATGAGCACTGAGATTGTAAAATTCTCTTCAATGTATTAATTTCCTTTAGATAATACTAATTTTCTATAGGCCTCTTTTTCTCCTTGTTGAGTTTTTGAATATAAGTATAATTATATATATATATTTAATAATAATTATATATATATATATATATATATATATATATATACATATATATATATATTTCACATTCCTTTGGCCTGCTTAAAATAAACACCTTAGTAATTGACTTGATGGTGAATCCCAGAGAGGGATTGTAGGATAATATATGTCTTCCATTTCTAAACCACTGAGGACCTTCCTACTGTTTTTAATAATGACTGTACCAATATCCATTCCTATTAATAGTATACAAGTATTCCGTTTTCTACCTCCTCTTGCCACCACTTGTTATCTCCTCTCTTTTTGATAATAGTCACTCTCACAGGTGAGAGAGGATGGCCCATTGTGGTTTTGATTTGCATTTCTCTGATGATTAATAACGTTGAGCATACTTTAATGCACTATTTTCATTTGAATGTCTTCTTTTGAAAAATGTTCAGATAATTAACTCATTTTTTAATTGAACTATTTTGTTGGTTTGTTTGCTATTGTGTTCCATATATGTTTTGGATATTAAACCCTTATCAAACATGGTTTTCAGATTATTTATTCCATTGACTGTTCATATTGTTGAGTGTTCTTTCCTATGGTCCTGCTTGTTTATTTTTGCTTTCAATACTGGGATTTTTGGTATCCTGTCCAAAAAACCTCCTGCCAAGACTCACATGAGCAAAATCTATTTAGTGGTCATATTTAAGTACAAAAGGAATAAAAATAATCAGAGGGTTTTAACAAGCAAATAATTTGCAATTTTCTCAAATAAACAAATCTGACATTTTCTCAGAAGATCACTTATCTGCACTGGGGGAAAAGTGGTAGTGTAGGATATTTCAAGAATAACTGTTGAACCTAACTTCACACTTTCCCTTTTATGGAGATATCTCACTTCTTGACACATTTTAACATGTACTTCATAATTAGTTTTCCTCAATTACTAAGGAACTTAGGAAAAGAGACAGTGTGATGTACTCTAATAATTTAAATATATATATATATATATATATATATATATATATGTAAAATAATGTGTCAGGGTGATTTGTATTCACAGTTGTGTGTTGTAGCTAAACTAATTCTTCTATAGTCAATATTTTTTATTCAAATTATTTGCTACTTTCTGAACCAATTCAGTGAGAAATTGTTCAATATGCATAATGAAACATCGCAATTACAGAAAGATCATTTTAATCTAAATGACCTATTTAACTTCTTCTCTAACATAAAATTATCCAAGTTAGATAATTAAATTTGATTTGAATTGATTTATAATAATTAATCAAATTAAATTCAAACATTCAGAATTCATAGACTATGAATGAGAGAGAAGAAAATGATAAAAGTAATTTTACATGTGTCACAGCTTGCAAATTTATGCATTTAAAATACATTTTCACTAAAACTCTGGTATTCAATCCTTACCCATGAAATGCAACATATAGGTGGTCCAACATCGTTTTTCTTTGAATTTTCTTTAATTATTGAGCAAGCTACAAAAGTGTGTTCTTTCTTATCAGGAAAAATGAAGTAAAGAAAAGTGAAGCAAAGAAAAAAATGGAAAGAGAAGAGGGAGAGAAAGAAGGACAGAAAGGGGGAAGAGAGAGAGAGAGAGAGAGAGAGAGAGAGAGAGAGAGAGAGAGAGAACACAAAAGAAAGAAAAAGGATTTGCTATTTATGTGTGAAGTGATGAATATGTTAAATAAGTAGCTGAATGGTGATATATATATTATAGACATGTGTGGTGGCACATGTCTGTAATCCCAGCAGTATATTGCATCAAATCATCAAGTTGGACAACTTTATGTAGCAAACTATATTGCAAAAAAGCTTTGGAGAATCAGATCTTTAAAGTAGCTATTTGCTTCACTTTTTTATCACACTAATTTCACTTACTTCTTTGCACTCACATCTAATTCAAATGACCACTATGTCATTTTTTAAATATTTATATTTTAGTTGTAATTGGACCCAATACCTTTATTTCACTTATTTGTTTTGTTTTGTTTTGTTTTTCTCATCATATCTTTATTTATTTTCTTTTTTCTGTTTTTTTTTTAATTTTTATTGTTGGTTGTTCAAAACATTACATAGTTCTTGATATATCATATTTCACACTTTGATTCAAGTGGGTTATGAACTCCCATTTTTACCCCGTATACAGATTGCAGAATCACATCAGTTACACATCTATTGATTTACATATTGCCATACTAGTGTCTGTTGTATTCTGCTGCCTTTCCTATCCTCTACTATCCCCCATCCCCTCCCCTCCCCTCCCCTCTTCTCTATCTACCCCCTCTACTGTCATTCATTTCTCCCCCTTGTATTATTTTTCCCTTTCCCCTCACTTCCTCTTATATGTAATTTTGTATAACCCTGAGGGTCTCCTTCCATTTCCATGCTATTTCCCTTCTCTCTCCCTTTCCCTCCCACCTCTCATCCCTGTTTAATGTTAATCTTCTTCTCATGCTCTTCGTCCCTACTCTGTTCTTAGTTACTCTCCTTATATCAAAGAAGACATTTGGCATTTGTTTTTTAGGGATTGGCTAGCTTCACTTAGCATAATCTGCTCTAATGCCATCCATTTCCCTGCAAATTCTATGATTTTGTCACTTTGTAATGCAGAGTAATACTCCATTGTGTATAAATGCCACATTTGTTTTTATGTGGTGCTGAGGATCAAACCCAGGGTCTCGCACATTCAAGGCCAGCGCTCTATGGCTGAGCCACAACCAAGCCCAACTATGTCATTTTTTGATAAACTGCTTCAAACTAATTTTCTATAGGTCTATTTCTTTGTTAAATTTTTGAGCATAGGGATAGTGTCTCTTATGTAGTTCACATTCCTTTGGCTTGCTTAAGATAAGCACCTTAGTAATTTGAAGATGGCAATGAATACTCTTTTAGACTGAGTGGTCATATTGTTTAGTACTTTTTTATTCCTGTTGTTCACTGTTAATTTAGACAGAATAGAAAAAAAATGTGCTTATAACTTCTGAACTCACTTTGAACATTCTATTATGTGAAAATGTTTTGGCATATTTTTGCTACAATGTATATATTAGCAATTTTTAAAAAATAGTATCTCAGAGTGTATTACTCTTAAATGAGTTGTGTGCCTCTTTACTGATTCCATATTCGAAATTTTTTTTTTTTTTTATTTTTTTTATTTTGTTATTTTTATTTTTTTTACAATTTTTTTTTTTTTTTTTTTATTGTTGGCTGTTCAAAACATTACATAGTTCTTGATATATCATATTTCACAATTTGATTCAAGTGGGTTATGAGCTCCCATTTTTACCCCATATACAGATTGCAGAATCACATCAGTTACACATCCATTGATTTACATATTGCCATACTAGTGTCTGTTGTATTCTGCTGTCTTTCCTATCCTCTACTATCCCCCCTCCCCTCCCCTCCCCTCCCCTCCCCTCCCCTCTTCTCTCTCTGCCCCCTTTACTGACATTCGTTTGTCCCCCTTGTATTAGTTTTCCCCTTCCCCTCACTTCCTCTTGTATGTACTTTTGTATACCTCTGAGGGTCTCCTTCCATTTCCATGCATTTTCCCTTCTCTCTCCCTTTCCCTCCCACCTCTCATCCCTGTTTAATGTTAATCTTCTTCTCATGCTCTTCGACCCTACTCTGTTCTTAGCTACTCTCCTTATATCAAAGAAGACATTTGACATTTGTTTTTTAGGGATTGGCTAGCTTCACTTAGCATAATCTGCTCTAATGCCATCCATTTCCCTGTAAATTCTATGATTTTGTCATTTTTTAATGCAGAGTAATACTCCATTGTGTATAAATGCCACATTTTTTTTATCCATTCATCCATTGAAGGGCATCTAGGTTGGTTCCACAGTCTAGCTATTGTGAATTGTGCTGCTATGAACATCGATGTAGCAGTGTCCCTGTAGCATGCTCTTTTTAGGTCTTTAGGGAATAGACCGAGAAGGGGAATAGCTGGGTCAAATGGTGGCTCCATTCCCAGCTTTCCAAGAAATCTCCATACTGCTTTCCAAATTGGCTGCACCAATTTGCAGTCCCACCAGCAATGTACAAGTGTACCCTTTTCCCCACATCCTCGCCAGCACTTGTTGTTGTTTGACTTCATAATGGCTGCCAATCTTACTGGAGTGAGATGGTATCTTAGGGTGGTTTTGATTTGCATTTCTCTGACTGCTAGAGATGGTGAGCATTTTTTCATGTACTTGTTGATTGACTGTATGTCCTCCTCTGAGAAGTGTCTGTTCAGGTCCTTGGCCCATTTGTTGATTGGGTTGTTTGTTCTCTTATTGTCTAATTTTTTGAGCTCTTTGTATACTCTGGATATTAGGGCTCTATCTGAAGTGTGAGGAGTAAAGATTTGTTCCCAGGTTGTAGGCTCTCTATTTACCTCTCTTATTGTATCTTTTGCTGAGAAAAAACTTTTTAGTTTGAGTAAGTCCCATTTGTTGATTCTAGTTATTAACTTTTGTGCTATGGGTGTCCTATTGAGGAATTTGGAGCCCGACCCCACCGACTGTAGATCGTAGCCAACTTTTTCTTCTATCAGACGGCGCGTCTCTGATTTGATATCAAGCTCCTTGATCCATTTTGAATTAACTTTTGTGCATGGCGAGAGAAAGGGATTCAGTTTCATTTTGTTGCATATGGATTTCCAGTTTTCCCAGCACCATTTGTTGAAGATGCTATCCTTCCTCCATTGCATGCTTTTAGACCCTTTATCAAATATAAGATAGTTGTAGTTTTGTGGATTGGTTTCTGTGTCCTCTATTCTGTACCATTGGTCCACCCGCCTGTTTTGGTACCAGTACCATGCTGTTTTTGTTACTATTGCTCTGTAATATAGTTTGAAGTCTGGTATCGCTATACCGCCTGATTCACACTTCCTGCTTAGCATTGTTTTTGCTATTCTGGGTCTTTTATTTTTCCATATGAATTTCATGATTGCTTTCTCTATTTCTACAAGAAATGCCGTTGGGATTTTGATTGGCATTGCATTAAACCTATAGAGAACTTTTGGTAATATCGCCATTTTGATGATGTTAGTTCTGCCTATCCATGAACAGGGTATATTTTTCCATCTTCTAAGATCTTCTTCTATTTCTCTCTTTAGGGTTCTGTAGTTTTCATTGTATAAGTCTTTCACCTCTTTTGTTAGGTTGATTCCTAAGTATTTTATTTTTTTTGAAGATATTGTGAATGGAGTGGTTGTCCTCATTTCCATTTCAGAGGATTTGTCGCTGATATACAGGAATGCCTTTGATTTATGCGTGTTGATTTTATATCCTGCCACTTTGCTGAATTCATTTATTAGCTCTAATAGTTTCTTTGTAGACCCTTTTGGGTCTGCTAGGTATAGAATCATGTCATCTGCAAATAGTGATAATTTAAGTTCTTCTTTTCCTATTTTGATGCCTTTAATCTCTTTCGTCTGTCTAATTGCTCTGGCCAGTGTTTCGAGAACTATGTTGAACAGAAGTGGTGAGAGAGGGCATCCCTGTCTTGTTCCAGATTTTAGAGGGAATGCCTTCAATTTTTCTCCATTCAGAATGATGCTAGCCTGAGGCTTAGCATAGATTGCTTTTACAATATTGAGGTATGTTCCTGTTATCCCTAGTTTTTCTAGAGTTTTGAACATAAAGGGATGCTGTACTTTGTCGAATGCTTTTTCCGCATCTATCGAGATGATCATATGGTTCTTATTTTTAAGTCTATTGATGTGGTGAATAACATTTATTGATTTCCGTATATTGAACCAGCCTTGCATCCCAGGGATGAATCCTACTTGATCATGGTGCACAATTTTTTTGATGTGCCTTTGTATCCGAGTGGCCAGAATTTTATTGAGGATTTTTGCATCTAGGTTCATTAGAGATATTGGTCTGTAGTTTTCTTTCTTTGAAGTGTCTTTGTCTGGTTTAGGTATCAGGGTGATGTTGGCCTCGTAGAATGAATTTGGAAGTTCTCCCTCTTTTTCTATTTCCCGAAGTAGCTTGAAAAGTATTGGTATTAGTTCCTCTTTAAAGGTTTTGTAAAACTCTGCTGTATACCCATCCGGTCCTGGGCTTTTCTTAGTTGGTAGTCTTTTGATGGTTTCTTCTATTTCCTCAATTGATATTGGTCTGTTTAGGTTGTCTATATCCTCCTGACTCAATCTGGGCAGATCATATGACTTAAGAAATTTATCTATGCCTTCACTATCTTCTAATTTATTGGAGTATAAGGATTCAAAATAATTTTTGATTATCTTCTGTATTTCTGAAGTGTCTGTTGTGATATTGCCTCTTTCATCCCGTATGTTAGTGATTTGAGTTCTCTCTCTTCTTCTCTTCGCTAGCATGGCTAAGGGTCTGTCGATTTTGTTTATTTTTTCAAAGAACCAACTTTTAGTTTTGTCAATTTTTTCAATTGTTTCTTTTGTTTCGATTTCATTGATTTCAGCTCTGATTTTAATTATTTCTTGCCTTCTACTTCTTTTGCTGTTGTTTTGCTCTCTTTTTCTAGGATTTTGAGATGAAGTATGAGATCATTTATTTGTTGGTTTTTTCTTTTTTTAAGGAATGAACTCCAAGCAATGAATTTTCCTCTTAGAACTGCTTTCAATGTGTCCCATAGATTCCGATATGTTGTGTCTGTGTTTTCATTAATCTCTAAGAATTTTTTAATTTCCTCCTTGATGTCTTCTATAACCCATTGATCATTCAGTAACCTATTGTTCATTCTCCAAGTGATATATTCTTTTTCCTTCCTTCTTTTATCGTTGATTTTCAGTTCCATTCCATTATGATCAGATAGGATGCATGGTATTATCTCTACTCCTTTGTATTGTCTAAGAGTTTCCCTGTGACATAATATATGATCTATTTTTGAGAAGGATCCATGTGCTGCTGAGAAAAAAGTGTAACTGTTTGATGTTGGGTGGTATATTCTATATATGTCAATTAAGTCTAGGTTATTAATTGTGTTATTGAGTTCTATAGTTTCCTTATTCAACTTTTGTTTGGAAGATCTGTCCAGTGGTGAGAGAGGTGTGTTGAAGTCTCCCATGATTATTGTATGGTGGTCTATTAGACTCTTGAACTTGAGAAGAGTTTGTTTGATGAACATAGCTGCACCATTGTTTGGGGCATATATATTTATGATTGTTATGTCTTGTTGGTGTATGGTTCCCTTGAGCAGTATGTAGTGTCCCTCTTTATCCCTTTTGATTAACTTTGGCTTAAAATCTATTTTATTTGATATGAGTATGGATACTCCTGCTTGTTTCCGAAGTCCATATGAGTGATATGATTTTTCCCAACCTTTCACCTTCAGCCTATGTATGTCTTTTCCTATCAAATGCGTCTCCTGTAGGCAGCATATTGTTGGGTCTTGTTTTGTGATCCATTCTACTAGCCTGTGTCTCTTGATTGGTGAGTTTATGCCATTAACATTTAGGGTTATTATTGAGATATGGGTTGTTCTTCCAGCCATATTTGTTTATTTATGTTACTAAACATGGTTTGTTTTCCACTTTGATTATTTTCCCCCCTTTAGTGTCCTACCTCCCACTGTTGGTTTTCATTGTTATTTTCCATTTCCTCTTCCTGTAATGTTTTGCCAAGGATGTTTTGAAGAGATGGTTTTCTAGCTGCAAATTCTTTTAACTTTTGTTTATCGTGGAAGGTTTTAATTTCATCTTCCATCCTGAAGCTTAATTTCGCTGGAAACACAATTCTTGGTTGGAACCCATTTTCTTTCAGTGTTTGAAATATGTTATTCCAGGATCTTCTAGCTTTCAGAGTCTGTGTTGAAAGATCAGCTGTTATCCTGATTGGCTTACCCCTAAATGTGATCTGCTTCCTTTCTCTTGTAGCTTTTAAAATTCTCTCCTTGTTCTGTATGTTGGGCATCTTCATTATAATGTGTCTAGGTGTGGGTCTCTTATGATTTTGCACATTCGGCGTCCTGTAGGCTTCTAGGATTTGGGGTTCTGTCTCATTCTTCAAGTCTGGGAAGTTTTCTCGAATTATTTCATTAAATAGATTGCTCATTCCTTTGGTTTGAAACTCTGTTCCTTCCTGTATCCCAATGACTCTTAAATTTGGTCTCTTGATGTTATCCCATATTTCTTGGATGTTCTGCTCATGGTTTCTTAACAGTCTTGCTGAGCTGTCTATGTTCTTTTCAAGTTGAAATACTTTATCTTCATTGTCTGATGTTCTGTCTTCTAAGTGTTCTACTCTGCTGGTAGTATTCTCAATTGAGTTTTTAAGTTGGCTTATTGCTTCCTGCATTTCTAGGATTTCTGTTTGTTTGTTTTTTATAACCTCTATTTCCCTGTATAGTTGATCTTTTGCTTCTTGGATTTGTTTATGTAATTCATTGTTGAAGTGATCTTTCATTGTCTGATTTTGCTGTCTGATGTCTTCCTTGAGACTCCAGATCATCTGAAGCATGTATATCCTGAATTCTTTATCTGACATTCCATCAGCTGCAGCTATTACCTCTTCTAAAGTTGAGTTGACCTGCAATGCTTGTGGTCCTTTCTTTCCTTGTCTCTTCATACTGTTCGCGTTCCTTTCTTCTTGGTGAAACTGTTGTGCTATTGAATTTTCCCCCTATATATTTATATTGGTCTTGTATAGTTGCAAAGTCTCCCTCGCAGGCACTGGCGGCGGCTCTGCCCCTCCGCCAATTGGGGCAATGTGCCTACCACGCCGGCAGGCCGCTGGGCCTGCTCTGCCAGTCGGTAGCAGGTCCGCTGTCCTTGCAGGCGCGGGCGGCGGCTCTGTCCCTCTGCGGGCCGCTAGGCTTGTTCTGTCGGTGGTCGCCGTTCTGCCTACTTTGCAGGCGCAGGCAGCGGCACTGCCCCTCTGCAGGCCTCTGGGGCTGTACTGCCAGTGGGTCGCAGGTCCGCCTACTTTGCAGGCGTGGGGGGGGGGCGGCTCTACCCTTCCTCAGGCCACTGGGCCTGTTCTGTCTCTCGGTTGCAGGTCTGACCTGTTCTGATGGTGGTCTCAGTTCCGATTACCTTGCAGGCGCGAGGGGGAGGGGGCGGCTCTGCCTCTCAGCAGGCCGCTGCTCCTCTTCTGCCGGTGGGTCGCAGGCCCGCCTACCTTGCAGGAGTGATTGGAAGCTCTGTCCCGCCGCGGGCCACTGGGCCTTTTCTGTCGGTGGTCACCCTTCCCCTACCTGGCAGGCTAGGGGGGTGGGGGGCGGCTCTGCCCCTCAGCAGGCTGCTGGGCCTGCTCTGTGATTGGTCCCAGTTCCGTCTACTATGCCAGCGCAGGGGGAGGGGGCGGCTCAGCCTCTCAGCAGGCGGCTGCTCCTCTTCTGCCGGTGGGTCGCAGGCCCGCCTACCTTGCAGGAGTGATTGGAAGCTCTGTCCCGCCCTGGGCCACTGGGCCTTTTCTGTCGGTGGTCACCCTTCCCCTACCTGGCAGGCGAGGGGGGTGGGGGACGGCTCTGCCCCTCAGCAGGCTGCTGGGCCTGCTCTGTGTTTGGTCCCAGTTCTCTCTACTATGCCGGCGCAGGGGGAGGGGGCGGCTCAGCCTCTCAGCAGGCGACTGCTCCTCTTCTGCCGGTGGGTCGCAGGCCAGCCTACCTTGCAGGAGTGATTGGAAGCTCTGTCCCGCCCTGGGCCACTGGGCCTTTTCTGTCGGTGGTCACCCTTCCCCTACCTGGCAGGCGAGGGGGGTGGGGGGCGGCTCTGCCCCTCAGCAGGCCGCTGGGCCTGCTCTGTCTTTGGTCCCAGTTCCCTCTACTATGCTGGCGCAGGGGGAGGGGGCGGCTCAGCCTCTCAGCAGGCGACTGCTCCTCTTCTGCCGGTGGGTCGCAGGCCCGCCTACCTTGCAGGAGTGATTGGAAGCTCTGTCCCGCCCTGGGCCACTGGGCCTTTTCTGTTGGTGGTCACCCTTCCCCTACCTGGCAGGCGAGGGGGGTGGGGGGCGGCTCTGCCCCTCAGCAGGCTGCTGGGCCTGCTCTGTATATTATTCGAAATTTTTGATAAAAATTAGTTTACTATTTCAGAGGTTAGTGAAGTTATATTTGTAATGTTATATATCTATTATATGGATAAAATGTTTTCTTAGTTTTCTACTTGCTTTAACTTCTGAACCTCCCAATGAATAAAACATGTTTTTCTCAGTGGTTTATTTTCTGGCTGAATTATTTTCTGATGCTCTGTATCCATGGTTAAAGCTGACTACATATCAGTTCACATAGAATATTTGTTTTTACATATTTGTTTAAAAAGACTCCTATTTACCACTTCTGAAGATTCAAATTTCATATTTTGAGAATAGGGCATGAGCAATATGTTTTTTTAAATAGCAGTTAGGTTGATCTTTATTTGGAATCATGCTTGAAAAAAATTTTTAAACATGAAGCAGGAGTGGATAGTATTTATCTGCTCAGGTTCTAAAATCAGAAATATAACATTATATTCTAATTGTACAACTCAATTGCAATGCATTTGGAGAAATTAGTTACCCTAAAAGAAAGTACAAAAAATCTTTAGTGTGAGACCATGCTAACGAAAGTATTAACTGTATGATTATTAACTTATTTTTAAGACAGTGATTCCATAATGCTTTCAGAGATAGAATTCTTTTTCTAATCTACATCATTTGATACTGTATTCTTTATTTTAAATATAATTATATGCATGTTTTATATCTATTCGTGTTATTAAAAATAATATCCAGTTGAGGAAAATGATAAGTTTAGTGGATTTCTAGTTTAGTCATTCATAAAAAACTCCTTCTATAGGGCAGGCACTTAATCAAGACAGAATTTTTGCATTTAATGTAAACCAGTCAAAGATCTATGCACTAGCTGGGTGTGGTGGTACATGTCTGTAATCCCAGCAGTTTGGAAGACTGAAACAGAGGATCATCAAGTTTGAAGCCAGCAAATTAGCAATGTCTTAAGCAATTTAGTGAGCCACTGTCTCAAAATAAAATTTTGAGTGGTGTGTTTTAGTGTCTTCGGCATTAAGCTGCCTGGGTTCAATTCCCTGGTACAAAAATCTCTGCTACACTCATGAAATTTACTCATCTTCTAGTTGATAGTGAAAATAAAAAGGTCTCAAGTAAATAATTATTAAGAATGAAGATTATACAACAAGAAAGCAGAAAAGAGAGAAAGGATATAAGGCTATTGCATGGTCCCAGAACACCTAACTGTAAAGATGAGAGTTGAAAAACACTTAAAGAAGTCACCTAAGTGAGAATTGTAGGTATCTGGATGAAAGACATTTCAGGTGAGGGGAAAAAAAAAAAAAAAACTTGTACCAAGGCCCTGAGACAGGAGCACTGTTGATGCTGAAAGAACAACAAACGGGCCATTCTGGTGAACTGGAATATATGAGGGAAAATGTCCAAGAAGCAAGTTCAAAATAGAATCTGAATGGTTTTTGGATGATTTTAACAATTTTGCCTTAATAATAGAGAACAGTTTTAAGCAGTGGGCAAACATAACAAGATTAATGATACTTACTTGCTGATAGACTAAATAGCAACAAGAGTGAAACCCCAGGAGATGACTTAGTAGACTACCACAGCAGTGCAAGTGAGAGAGAGCTTTGGCCAAAGTAATAGTAATAACATCATTTACAAAATCATTTGGAAGATAGACAACGTTGGTAATGAATCAGATGTTCAACTTCACAGTAAGGAAGACAGATTCAAGAGTATCTGAAGGGATAAAGCTTTATTCTCAAGATATAAAATTATTCTTGATTCCCAGACCAGATGCATTTAGTATGATTAGGATTTGCTGACATAACATTGGGGAACGTCAATTTATTTCTTTAAACTAGTTGGGAAAATTCTTTTAAGAAAATAGTTTATATGCTAATATGTGTTCATTAGCTAATTATTAGATTTGAAAATTCATAAACTACAAAATACACAGATTTGCAGAAAAGATGCATCAATATTCTCTTCCTAGAGAATTAACATTTAATGTCAGTTATTTCCATGACATTAAATGTTAACTATATGTTGCCTACTTCCAAATTTATAAATCTAGTTTAGAACTTCCCCAAGCCTAACTGGTGAAATATTCATGATTCATTTATTTTGTATGCCTATATTGATGAGCCATAAATCACATAATCCTTGCCTTCAAAATATCTTCTTCATATCCACTGTAATCTTTCTAGAACATAATTTGTTTTATCTGTGGGTAATATTACAATTGCTTCTAAAGAACATTCTCTCCCTTTATTCTTTCCTGATAGCAGCCAGAATGATATTTTGAAAAATATAAACAACAAATCCTTTATCAAAATTTTATATTTTCCATTTGTTTTAATTAAATTCAACTTATCATTATCAACTAGAAAGTACAGCACAATCTTCCTTCCTCTCCAAAAAAAAAAAAAAGACTCGACAATGCTTCTCCCTTAGCCTTCAGATATTTTAGTACTCTAAGTTCCTAAAGTTCCTAAAAAAATAAAATAAAATAAAATCCTGAAAATAAACTTTTATTCTTTGTCAATTTTCCATATGATTTTGCTTATGTTTGAGTTTTTTTACAATGCCTTTAATGTATATTTAATGTTTTCTCATTTTAGACCCCACTTTTTTTAGAGAGAGAGAGAATTTTTTACTATTTATTTATTTTTTTAGTTTTCGGTGGACACAACATCTTTATTTTATTTTTATGTGATGCTGAGGATCAAACCCAGTACCCCGTGCATGCCAGGCGAGTGCACTACCACTTGAGCCACATCCCCAGCCCCAAGACCCCACTTTTAAAAGACTTTTTTTCAAGGGACAACATTCATGACAAACTTATCTAAATAATAATCCTCACTTCCTGCTTGTTTGACATTTTTTTGCATTTAATTTTTATTTTTTCTTATTAGTTATAAATGACAGTAGGATGCATATTGACACATCATACACAGAGTATAAGTTCTCATTCTTCTGGTTGTACATAATGTAGAGTTTTGCAGGTCTTTTAATCATATATGCACATAGGGTAATAATGTCTGGTTCATTCCACTCTCATTCTTACCCCTATACCCCCTCCTCTCCCTTTACTCTCCTCTATCTAATCCACCTCTATTCTTCCCTAAACTCCCCGTCCTTATTGTGAATTAGCACCTGCATACCAGATAAAACATTAGTCCTTTGGCTCCTTGGGATTGGCTTATTTAGCTTAGCATAATATTCTCTAGTTCCATTCATTTACCAGCAAATGCAGTAATTTCATTCTTCTTTAAGCCTGAGTAATATTTCATTGTGTATAAATACCACATTTTCTTTATTCATTCATCTGTTGAAAGGCACCTAGACTGGTTGCATAGTTTAGCTATTGTGAATTGTGCTGCTTTAAACATTGATATGACTGTGTCACTATAGTATGCTGACTTTAAGTCCTTTGTGTAAAAAACAAGCAAGTGGAATAACTTGTTCAAATAGTGGTTCCATTATAAGTTTTCTGAGGAATCTCCAACTGTTTTCCATAGCGGTGGCACCAATTTGCATTCCCACCAGCAATGTATGAGTGTACCTTTTTTCCCCACATCCTCACAAACAGTGTTGTTTGCATACTCTATAATTGCCTTTCTGATTGGAGTGAGAGGGAATCTCAGTGTAGATTTTGATTTGCATTTCTCTAATTGCTAGAGATGTTGAACATTTTTTTTTCATATATTTGTTGATTGATTGTATTTCTTCTTCTGTAAAGTGTCTTTTCAATTCTTTAGACCATTTATTGATTAGGTTATTTGGTTTTCTGTTGTTAAGTTTTTTTTTAGTTCTTTATATATCCTGAAGATTGGAGACAATCAATAATGTGGAGAGAGCCTACAGAATGGGAGAAAATCTTTACCACACACACCTGCTTTGACATATTTAGGTTTCTATATTGTCTTCTAGGGGAAGGCTCTTATGAAGAAGTCACTGTCTTTAGGGTCAGAGCCTGATGCTCAGGTAGATTTAGCTAACAGTGGGACAGATTCCACAAAAACAATAACAAAAGTTAAATTGAGTGTTCTGTATGAAATATAATTCTGAGATGTCTGAAATATTGATATTTAGATGTATGGACAAATACATTTCTTTTAATTTCTAAAATGCTAGCATATTTCTTGGTTAATGAGAGATGATCAATAAAATTATATTTGAAGAAATCATGACATTTTTGGGAAAAACAAAACAATGTGAAACAATCAAAGTCACATTAATGCATTTTTTTCTTTTCATAATTTTTATTGTACCATTATAGCTGTACATAATAATGGGATTTTCTATTACATATTCAGAGATGCACACAATATAATATTTTTTGGCATTCTTTTTTTCTTCAATACTGGGGATTGATCCCACAATTAGGCAGGTATTCAATAACTGAGCAATATCTCCATCCCTTTGTAAATTTCTATTCTGAGACAGGGTCTTACTAAGTTTCCCAGACCTACCTCACAGTGCCAATGACTTTGAAATTGAGACATTACTGCCCCAGCTTCCCAAATAGCCAGATTAAAGATGTGTATCACTGATCTTGGTTCTTAAGAGACCTTTTTGATATGCATGTAAAAACCCATTTTCTGTGAAGAAAAGTCACTCTTAGTGAGAAGATAAGAAAAATCTGAAGTTTGTCTTTCCTTTAGGAGAAAAAAAAATATCTGAGATACATTATGTTGTTTAAAATGAGTGTTTTCAGTAAGAAGGGGAAGAGGTTGACTTTTTCATTTCCTATTGGTGTTGATAAGATTTTGGGCCAGGATGTTAACTAGGAAGAACATGGTTCAGGGTAATATTGACAAAAAGGGCTTAGGAGATATGAGAGGGGAGAAACCCTAGAGAGGGAATTAATATATGTGACAGGTATCAGTCAGAATCACCACCATATTAATCATTCCTTATCCTCATATTGTAAGTCTGTTAGCACCAAATTCCAGCAAAGTTTTGTAAATGTTATAAACCCATAAAAGAAGTGCCTCAGAGATGTAATGGATGCTCATGAATACTGTGAAAAGCATTAGGAGAAGATAAAGCCATGATCTTTATGAAATTCACAAGAGCGTTACAGCCATCAGGGCCTGTTTACTAGCTGAGGTGACAGGAGACAAGCAGGACTGCTTTGTGACGCAGGTAAGTATTGCTCAGAGGCTACTATATTCGTGTGGGCAAGGTAACTAGTGAAAGACTGAAATTCTTAAGGCCTAGAGAGATGAAGAATTGATTAATACTATTTAGATACTTTAAGAAACTGAAATAAAGTCTGGAATTATCAGAGACCAATAACTTAAAAAGAAACTGGGTTCTTGACTTATATTGTGTAAGGTTATAACTATTAACTCAATGTTTGTTTATTTCATTGTTACTATTTATTCTTACATAGTTTTGCTAAAAATATGATATTATGTGTTAAAATAATCACTCATCAATTCTGCTTCTTAAATTTTAAATTCAGCAAAGGTCTTATTCTAGTATTTTAATATGCTTCATTTTGGCTAATTCTGTTATCTCCTATTCCAAATTTTTGGCCCTCTAACATTTTGTAAAAAAAAAAAATTAAGCTAAAACAAACTAAAAACTATATATGAAAAATTATTTCTTACAAAAGCTGGGAAGCTACATTTCTAGAATTTTCAATGAGAATTATACTTAAGACTAAAATCCCACCATGTCTCATTTATTCAGTGATGAATTAAATCAACACATAATTAATATGTTATGCAGATAGTAAGAGTTGTTGATTTATTTGATTTTTTTCATGTAGAATATAACATCATAAAATAAACATTGGTGATACTTGGAATCTGATGTGCAGCTTCTTATAGCTACTTATTTCAAAAAAGCCAAGGTAATTGAGTTTAAAAACCAAATTGTGATCTGGGCATGGTAGTGCACTCCTATAATTCCAGCAGCTCCAGTGGCCTAGGCAGGAGAATCATAAGTTTCAAGCCAGCCTCAGCAATAGCGAGGTGCTTTGCAACTCAGTGAGACCCTGTGTATAAATAAAATACAAAATAGGGCTGGGAATGTAGCTCAGTGGTCCAGTGCCCCTGAACTCAAACCCTGGTACCAAACAAACAAACAAATCAAATTTTGTACAAAAATGTGAAAGTATAAAAAACAAAAAAAGATGTCCATGCCATTTTGTTATTTAATAGGTATTTGTTTTTTCTCTTAGGGTTGACTTTATTTTTGTTCTTTTTTTCCCATTGTATTTATTGATTAATAAATGTACATATACTTTATTTAAGCACAATATTTCTTTCTGAGTTGGCAAAATCTCATAAAAATTCGTAATTCATTATCTTTTGATTGACTTTTTAAAAAATAATATAGAAGGAAACAACTTTTATTCTCTGCGTGTGTCATGTATCTAAATTAATGCCAAATAACAGTTTCTTTAACATTTATTTAAGTTTTTAGATTCCAGATTAGTCTCCATTGTTTTTAAATGCAGCTTAGAAGAATGTTAAAGAAGTTAGTTTTAGAAACTAACTTCAGTAGACTTTCTTAATATGGTGGTGATTTTTCTATTGTTATTGTTATTTTCTGAAAGAAGTTTTATTTAAAGGGAAGTATTGTAATATCTCATAGTGATTCTTAATAAGTCAGGTACAAATATAATGCATACATGCTTCTTGAAAATTCTACTAACAGTAATTTCAATGCCTTTTTTTCCCATAATAGAATCTTTTATTTTAGTCATAATCTCTGTGAAGAGCCTCATTTTTCTGGAACTTCCTTGAAAGCTCTTGCTTTCTACACTTTTCCATTTTTGCCCTTGCAATATACAAGATACTCTTATAGAAACTCTCTAAAGATATATAGCTCTGAACATGAAGCTTTTGCTTCTGAAACATCCCTGCTGTTGGATATCATCCAAGTAATTTGCATAACACAAGTCAATTCATGTAAGGGTATATTTGAGTTTCTCGTTAATTAAAAAATACTATCAAAATTAATGTAAATTGTGGGGGAAATGTGCTTTAGGGAAAATAACTCCATTTTGTAATGTCTGGGTAGGTTTATTTATAGAGAGTCCCTAAAAAATGTAGAGATTATCTTTAGTTCTTAAAAGCTTAAAGGATAGGCCAGGCACAGTGACTCATGCCTATAATCCCAGGGTTTGGGGATGCTGAAGCAGGAGAATTGAAAGTGAGCCTCTGCAATTTAGTGAGGCCCTAAGCAACTTAGGGAGACCCTGTCTCAAAATAAATTATATTTTTTAAAAAAGGGGTGTGGATGTGGCTCAGTAGTTAAGCACCCTGGGTTGAATCCCTGGTATCAAAAAATAAAAATTAAAAATTAAAAAAAATTGAAAGAATTACTACTCAGACAACAAATCTTAATTTAGGCAAAGACAGTCACTCATGAACATGAATCCAAAGACATACAAATCAAAGCATGTCATTTATTACTCTAAATATGAAAACTCTAATTTCATCTATATGTGTAAAATGAAGAATATTTATATCATAAAAGTTTACTTTCATTTTGAAACTTGAAGCCTGTCACTAATTTTCTTTGGTTATCACTGACACTATTATAAACAGATGAAAACATATCTTTTTTTTTATTAGTTGTTCAAAACATTACATAGCTCTTGACATATCGTATTTCATACATTTAATTCAAGTGGGTTATGAACTCCCATTTTTTCGTATCTTGCTACTTAGGATATACTTTTAATTTTGCATATTATTTTTTATTTCACTTTTTTAAGTTATTTATTTCAAAATATTTTTACTGTATATTTAAAGTACTTAAATATTCAAAGAAATACACAAAAAAATTAAATCATGTTAATATATAGTTTTGGGTAAGTCCTAACTCCATGATTCTGACATTCGGCTATTTTAAACATTGTTGCTATGGTTTTAATATGGTTTGAGTTGTTTCCCAGGGTTTCATGTGTTGGAAATTTGCTCCTCTATGTAGTGTTCTTGGAGAGGGTAGGATCTTTAAAAGGTAATGTCCAAGTGGCAAGTACTTAGATCATTGGGGCTGCTGTCCTCTGAAGGGATTGACATAACTCATGAGTGAGCTTTCACATGAGAGTTTATTGTAAAACAGGGAGTTCTGTCTTCCCATAACTCTGGCTTCTGTTATTGTCATGTTGTCTGCCTTTCTTGCACAGGATCTCACCATTTTGATGCCCTTCACTATGGGGCCCTCATTAGTATTATGCTCTTGACCTTCAAAATAGTGAGTTAAATGAATATCTTTTTAATATATGTTACCCAGCCTTGGTTATTTTATTACAACAACTAAAAATAGATTAATGCATACACATATGGTACTTAATTTATATTAATATAGGTTATACATAGATTTCTTAGTTTTATCCTATCTCTAGATATGTGAAGAATGTTTCATCTTCACATTATTGATGTAGTAATAGAGTTATTCAAAAACATTTAACGTTAGTTAAAAATTCAGAGAGCTCTATAACCGGAACTAGAATTTTTGTCATCCATGTGTTTCATCACCCCAGACTTTACTCATTAATACCCTTCTGAATCACTTTTGACAGAGGCTCTCTTGGGTCAGTAAAATAATTAGGAAGTACAAAGTACTTCACCTAGTACTTTTAAAATTGAAAGACATTGGTAGAAGTTTGGATTCAAAATACAAAATGTCCACCATGTGGCATGATCTGTTAAAAAATATTCTAAAAGATATGCACAGAGAATCAGATAAGAGACTAAGAGGTGGTAGTTATGGAAATCTAACTAGGTCCTTCAGATATTTAGGATTATGTATTCTTGAGTTTTATAAAGTCATAGTGCACATTTATTTTAAAATAACATTCTTTATATATAATTACCTCAAGTAGTTTACTGTGACCTGAATAGTATAAAAAAGACAACCAGGACATAACGAAGAACATAGGAAAAAAACTTATGAATTTCTATTTGTGGATGAAACAAAGGTCAAGTAACTAGGAACTAAACCAAATGGAGTACAGATAATGAATATCCTGCAGTGTTATAATAGATACAGAAGCAGAAAAAGAAACAAAAGTTACTGAACAGTTGATGACCAGAACAAAGGTGGAATATAAGAGAAAGGGATAAAGAGCAAAAATGTGAATTCTATTAATAATTCAATGCACTCTTTAACATTTACTTTACTCTTCCATGATGCTCATTAGTTATGTTTATGATTAAATTCAACCTCCCATCCACTAATTCTAACAAGATTCATTAAATATATCCAAAATAATGAAATCTATATTTCATATAAGAGGTATAATGTTAAAAAGTATGAATTCCTGCTTTTTTGATACATTTATATAGAAGAAGTCATGAAACAGAACAACATGCCATTGAATTGGTGTTTGTCACTGCCAAAGAGAGACATCAGAGGTAGCAATTTGACCAAGAATGTCAGGGAAGAGTTCTCTGCCATTAGAAGGAAGAACAATTACTTTCTAAGTGACATGGAAGGGGAGAAATATTCTAGGTATAGGGCTCATACCTAGAGTAAAATATATGGATGAGTGAGTACAATAATTAAATGAACTCATAGAAAAGTGGAATAACTAGAAAAGAGAGAGGGAAAAGAAAATCAGGAGCAAGTTAAAGTTAGAAAGGGTAGTACGAATAAAACCCACCAGTGACTTGTAAAATTCATAATGAAAGTGATTAGAAGTTTTACAAAGATTACTCTGAGTATAGCAGAGAAAACTGCAAAATTGTCGAGTTGAGATACAAAGGTAAAAGAAAATATTTCATGGAGGAAAAGGAGAGAAAGGGATAGAATTAGAGATACACTAGGAAACAATAGTAAATAATAAGCAGAAAACAACAGCTTCTTTCCAATGAAGCTGTCCAGGTAATACAGTTAGGTAGCATCCCCTTCCACTAAATAAAGTTGTATCCCTACCCACTTACAAGAATGGGTTAGATTAAATGTTGCCCCTCCAAAGAAAATGGTATATTTATAACTGATATCTGGAAGATGTCATTTTACCAAGTGAACAAAATTAAAATCACTGGGAATAAATCATGCTGACATAATGTATTCATTGATATGATATGAAATGAGCAGAGTATTTTATTTCAGTGTTATGTCTCATCTTAAAACTCCACAGCTCCAGTAATTAATAAACCAGGAAGTACATATATAATTTTTTTTCAGTGTCTGACTCTCTTAATAGAATTGAATGAATTAAAAACATCCTGGCATTTAATATCATAAACTTTAATTTTTAAGTGTTAAATAATCTTTAGTGAGGACATGCTATAGTTGTAAGGATCAATATTCTACATACTCAAAGTTCCTGTGGAAGAAAATCATCTAAGCAGGTTACCCTGTTAGCATTTGACTTTAGAGGTAATTATGGTTCTTTAGTTTTTCTTGGAAATATAAGAAACTTAATATTCTCCTCCAAGTTTCTTATCTATAAAGGGAATCTTCACTTTATTACCCCATAAATAATAATTAGCCCTGTCTATCTGTGTCAAGAGATAACTATCTGGTATGTCTCTTTCCAACTATACAGTAATAATTCTTTGACAGTTGTCAAATATTATGTTCCACTCATCTAATTAGGGTTCGTAAACCATCAGCAATGAGACAATCACAGAGCATTTTTCTTGTTTTCTAAATTAATCTATGATAGCATTCAATGATTGACAGTCTTACAATTGCTAACCATGTTCTCATTATTCTTCAGAGAATCACTTAACTCTGTTACAGTTATTGGACATATCATTTACTTTGTCAAATATTATTGATGGTTCAAATATAAGACTTCTACAGACAATTTCCTTGTAATCCTTAGAATGCATCCCATCTGGTCTACTGTATCTTTAGCAACACAATATCACAATATCAAATTTCTTTCCATCTGACTTTTCAGTGTCTATAATAAACCCATGCCACCCCTGCCCTTTTTTTTTGGTACCAGTTGTTTGAGTATGTTTTGTAAAACACCATTTCTGATGTTTTTCCTAGAATGAAATAGTGTTATATGCATCTGTAGTAAACAAAATTTAGTTTCTATGTGATAGATTGCAAATATTGTTTGAGAATTGTTTAGAATCAAGGGCTTATTCTGAACCAGTTTTCTTACCTGTTCCATATTTCCTAACATACAGTTAAATCTAAGGCAATAATCCAAAAATATGCCAAAATATGCTAGAGTGTAATAGTCATATAATATGGGATGTTGTATGTTTGTGAGTTTAGTGACTCAAATTTCTCATCTGTTTTCTTTAAACTACTGTTTGGATAAAAGACAAAAAGGACAGGACATCTTCCAAAGTAAAAATAAGATGCAGCTGGAAAGAAAAAGTAAATAAATCCTGTTAACATTAGTGTATAATATATCCAAAGTTTTCATGAAAGAATCTTGGATTGGATTTATGTGAAGATTCTAGAGTGCCAAATAAAATAATACAAAGAATTCATTTTATATTTTAAATTGAAGGGGTCTGAAAAATAGTAATAACAGAATTCTAATGACCTATGATCATGCAATTTTGTACATATTCCTAAATCTTAGGATTTATAGCTATAATAAAGCATATCAAATATTCAGATATAATTTCTGTTTAGTATAAATTAGTCATCACTCCAGAAATTTTGGCATCAACTCTAGAAAATCTGCATCATTCAGTACCAAAAATTATTATCTAGTATGAAATTATGCAGTTCAAAGAAATAACACCAGAGAAAGTAAGTCGTTAAGATGTGGATGAAACAAAATGAATAAGTGGTAGAATTAGATTAAATTGGTAATACATGCTCAAAACTAAAATAGGACTATAGCTAGCTTAAAGGGATTTGAAATTTTTTCAATATGCTCTTTGTGTTTTTAAGCATAAATAACCTACATTAGTACTATGTATATGACATGGAACTACTCCAGACAGAAAAACAATTTCTCTTTCAATGACAGCCCATGAAAAAGTATTTGGAACATCTAAGGAGAAACAAATTACACACTCATACTGAATATTAATTGAAGTTTTAAAACGTAGCTAATTACAAAAGATGAAAAGAATTTAGGAAATCCAAAAATTTTGAGTTCTGTTTGGAACTACCTAGAACTGAATGGTATAGAGTAATAATTCAGAGGCAGTAGTTATACTGTGAGTGTCCCCTGGAAGGAGCTATGACATTTAGTACAGGCTACAAGTCTCCCACTGGTATCATGCAATGAGTGCTCAAGTTAATATCATGACCTTCCTCTTTCTCAGTACAAGAAAACTTGTTCAAGTGTCTCCTATTACTCCAAATAAATTGCAAATATAAAGACAAAAAAGCCTAAAAACATCCTTAGAGATCAGGGTGAAAAATAGATATAGCGTAACATATTGATGATTTCCAAATAATGATAAAGAAATATTATCCATTATACCATTTGGATGAGGGGCAAAGTCAGTCCATTTTTCAAAACAAGAATGATATAGAGATAAAAATAAAGTTTATTCATGTGAATATCATGAAGACATTGGAATATTGAACTTATATCTTGATTACATACTAGAACCTTCTTGTAATAGGAAATTGTGATTGGCTCACAGAGGTAGGCTGTGTACCCTAAAGCTATCAAGCACTGAGGCTGATGGCAGCACCTGAACACTAAGAGCAGAGGAAGGAATTTTGACTCACATGCTAATCTTTTCTTGGATGAGAAGGCAGAGTGTCAAGCAGGTCTGAAATTGGTTTCTCTGGAGAGCTGGAGGGTCCTTATCATGGATAGGAGGTGTCAACTGGGGTTAAAGTTCCAGTGTACATGGCCAGGACTTGCAAGGTTTTAATAAACTCCTGGCACCAAAGGAGGGGCCTGGATATGGATCAGAAAAGGAAGGGAGAGTGGTGAGGCTTGAAAACTATTGATTATGAAACATAAATGGAGTAGAATTATATATTATGGGAAAGGGAATTAAGAGGATATTAAGGAAATAATTAAATCGTCTTAGTAATCAAGGATATCCCAGTGGTTTTTAGAACATATGCCCAGTGTATCTCTTTTTTTCTTTTTTTTTAATCTTTGAAGGATACCGCTTAGTACTTGTTTTATTTACTTTAACTGTTTCTTTATTCTACAACTTGGATGTAAGCTTCTTTAGGAAATCCTGTTTTGTTTATTACTGTATTTCTATCATCTAAGGAGTATCTGACACACAAAAAAGTTGATGAATTAAAAAACTTATTATCTAGTTGTCTCGAACAATTGTGTAATTAGCTGGGTATAAACCTCTCTAAAGGTTTTTAAAAAGAATTATTAGCAATCATTATTATTGTAAAAAGTAGATTATATGGATATTATATAAACTTTGATGTCACATTTATTCTTCATATTTTAGTAGATTTGGGGAAAATTTTTTACTAAAATATTGACTCATATATCCCTTTTGTAATTTAAAAATTTTGCCTTATTTGAGTCAATAAATTAAATGTTCAGTATTTATACATAAGTTGAGTTTGAGAAATGGTTAGCAGTTTCACTGAGTCACCTTATAAATAATTAGTGTACTACCAGACCTATATGACAAAAGCAATGCATACTTCTGCAAAGAAGATTTTTGTAGTTATCAGGAGATAATTTTGTTTCTAAAGCTGAGTAAATATGCTGGTGGTTTCAAATAGGAGCAATAGTTTTTTTGAGAAAAAAGACAACTATGATGTACCTAAACGTAAAAATATGTCTCAGTAAAGCACTATCTCCCTTAATAGATTATAAAGATTTCTGAATTACATGATATACAAGATGCACTAAAACAACAAAAACTAGTGTCCTTTCAATTTTGGTCCATGAATGAAATTCTAAATACCAGATACACTTAACATTACATACAGTTCAATGAGATAAGGATAAATTAAACTTGTACTTTTATTCAAAATTATATGAATTAATTAATGTGTCTATGGGAATTTATTATTCTTTAAGAACCATTATTCTTTTTTTTAAAGAGACAGAGAGAAAGAGAGAAAGAGAGAGAGATAATTTTTTAATATTTATTTTTTAGTTTTCGGTGGACACAACATCTTTATTTTTACGTGGTGCTGAGGATCTAACCCAGCGCCCCACGCATGCCAGAGGAGCACGTTACCGCTTGAGCCACATCCCTAGCCCAAGAACCATTATTCTTAAAAACAACAACAAAAAAAAACTTTGAAGAGATTTCCGAATGCTGAATTTAATTCATAAATCTTATTTGAATATTTATCTAATTAAATATTTTGTTATGTAATATATATCATATTTAATATTAGATTACCCAGTAAAATTAACACATATGATATGAGGCACAATACTTCATGCAATTGAGTAGTTGAAATATTAAGGAATTAGAAAAATTTTATGTTAAATTAGCACATAATTGAACATTTTTTACTTGAGACTTCATATAAGCACTCTATGCATTATCAAATATCAGCAAGAAATAAAATATATTTAAAATTGCAAAGGATTATGTTCTTACAACAGCCTTTTTAATAACAATTTTATATCCTCAGCTACAAATATAGTTACTATAATTTACAGTCTGATTCTGTATTTATATTTTACTTTACCTGAAAGCTAGAGATTCAAACATTAAGTTCTATAAATGCTTTTGCATTGTACAGAGCTGAGCATACCTGATGAAGAAGATAATGTGTAGCAGGCACAAGTGGATAGAAATTGAGTGGTTACCTTTCTCTACTTTATTTGACAAATTTCTAATCTATTTTTCCCATGTTTAAATTTTATGGTGCATTATGGTGTGTGTGTGTGTGTGTGTGTGTGTGTGTGTAAAGTATAAGAGTATAATTACATTTGTGTTTATAGCAGAGATGTAGAAAAGAGAAAAAATTTAAATAATGCTGACTAATCTTTGTTCCATAAAATTCAAAGGCCCTTTGATAATTTAATTGATGGAAACCTTAATGTTGTGATTCCTTGGTCAATAGTACACCCTATAATTATTGTTTCCAATATTTTCAATTGTGCTAGGCATGGTGATACACACCTGCAATCACAGCACCTCAGGAGGCTGACACAGGAGGATAGCATGTTCAACGTCTGCCACAGCAATTTAGTGAGGCTCTAAGCAACTTAGTGAGACCCTGTCTCAAAATTAAAAATAAAAAAAGGGTTGGGGGTGTATCTCAGTGATAAAGCACACCTAGGTTAAATCCTCAGTACCCTCAAAAATAATAAATAAGTATAAATTAAAAAACTAAATTCTCAATTGTGCATCTTGAGATACTGATTGTGGGTATAGCATGAATCCAAATATGAAATCATTTGAATCTAAACCAAGACATATACTTCACTTGATGCACAACCCAAGAAACAGAAAATAATTTGTCCATGTAGCATTAGTGAAGAAAACACGAACACACAACATACATGTATATGCTTCATAGTTAATTAAGATTATTTTCAAGCTGAATTTGATAAAATTGTATGCTTACATTAATCACAGACTTAGATTCTAAGTGTCATGGAGTATCAATTATTGTGGTCATATCTTCTAAGGTAAAAACATGATTAGATGTCCTAAAAAATGTATTTGAAATAAGTACTGTGTAGAAAATCTAGTGTACAATCCCTGTCATAATGCTTGCCCATCAACATTAACTATCTGATTAAAAATGAAATTATATCTTTGTTTATTTGAGGTGAAGTGTACTGAAAGGGCCATTCTAAGGTAAAATAATAGTAGAGTCCTATAATTTCATTTTTTCTAGAATGTTTTTCCAGATATAATCATGAAATCAGTATAACATTTGATTCCTTATTTGTATCTGATAAACATGATCTCAAATTTAGGAATTTATTAACTTAAAAGAATTTCCACGTTATTATTATAATGTAATTTTTCTTTTGATTTTTCCTTAATATTTTCTATGTGTGAAAATGGATAGGGAGTGAGTAGAAAAAAAGCATATATTTCATTCTTTGTATTTATTGTACTGTATACATCTCAGGCTTTGGAATAAAGAAAAAAAAGCAGGCCCAAATTTTCAGCCTAAATGATTTTTGGCTTTTTTTTTCTAACAATAATTAAAATTTCATGAAGCATTTAATAATTGCAATGTGGCATGATATTTCAAGCAAAACATTTCAATAGTAAACTTTATTTATTTTTACTTTAATTAATAACTTTATTACATATAAGTGGATGAAACAACAGGTTTTTTGCATTAATATGATGCTTTAAAGACTAAACTCTTCCTTTAATGACCTATGTTCTATGATTTGAAAATATTATCATAGAAGTTATTAAAATAAATAAAGTGATTGAAATTATGAGCACATTTTTTCAAACTGATAAGCTCTAGAAGGTCCCCAGAATCCACTAGTTTTCATCATATTTGTGTTCTGAGACTAGAGGGAGGGGGATGGTGATTTATTGAATTATATCCCCAATGGTATGCTAAAGTTCTATTCATTAATATCTATGAATATGACTCTGTTTGGAATAATACCTCCAAGATGTAATTCCATGGAAGTTTGGATGACATTATACTAGAATAGGATGAAACTTTTAGACAATAGGACTGGTGTGCTTGTGAAGAAAAGGAGAAGCTATGCAAAAATTAATGCACAGAAAGGAGAATATCTTGTGATCACCTAAACACACCAGAGGAAAGGTGGTCAGGCGACCAGGAAAACAGAACTTGGAATTAAGCAGTTGCAAAACAAGAAATGCCAATGATTTTTGGCCACAGGAGAGGTAGGTGATAAGAGTTTAACCCTGCTGTCATTTTAATTTCAGATCTAACCTCTAAAAACTGTGAGAAGACAAATGCATTTTACTTGAGGTCTCCCAGTTTCTAGTGGTTTATTTTGGCAATTCTAGGAAACTAGCATAAGACCCTGATATCACTCAAACAGTAAGTATTTAAGATCTTATATCCTGGTACTGTCAATATTAGCTAAACATTCCAGTCCAAGCAAGATCATGTGTCAAGGCCAAAGCAAGAGGAACAAAAAGGGAATGCAATGCACCAGTCTGCTGAGAATGTGTGCTATTTGAATAAAGGGTCTTGGGACTATCTCTCATCAAATTCTCCTTCCTCTTCTCTCTCTGATTCCTGAATGCCTATAAGTTTGCCAAATCAGAAAGAAATATTATCAAATGCCATTTTAAGTACTGAAGGATGGATGGGTCATATTCTCCTGTGGAGTTCTTTGTTGGAGAGAGGGTATGGTTAGTGGTTTTAAGCACAGAGCTTACCAGTGGTATACATTCCACTTGATAGAGTTGTTTCCTATGGGCACATTAGGAACTACATCTGAGTTCCAGTTCACGGCTTAGAGATACTTAGTGCTGTAGGCTGGTAGTAGTTTGGCATTATTATGGTACAAAGCTGGCATTAATTTTTATTTGCCATTGCTTTCTTTTCAGCAGATAAGTCTTATAGATAAGAGTCCACTTGGGTCAACAGTTTGAATAAAATAGTAGATAAGCCACTGGATATAATGAGTGGACACACACACCTGGCCAAAAGTGGCAGATTTTATTGGATAAGAATTATTTCTAAATTGGAAGTGCCATTTCTATATCATAATGGAAATTCTCAGAACCTGTCTCATTGTAAGCTTGATGAAGTGAAGAATTATAGCAAGATAAATATGTAGGTTTGAAGTGTCATGATTTTTTTTCTCAGTGAGTAGCAAAATAAGCTACTTCCATCTGGGCTCACAAAAAGGTTGGACATTTATACTTAACAGTTGGCAGATTTTTTTTTTTTTAATTCAAGAACTTTATGTGTCTATGAGTATCAGTGGAGCTTTTAGTTCCTATAATATCAGTTAAAATGTGAAAATGGGCATGCATACTTACAATTCTGTTTGACCTTGAATAAGTAGCATTTTTTTTTTTCATGGCAAGGCTAGTTTTTTAAAAAATTTACTTGTACGAAAGTTCCAACTCGGTTTTGGCTATTTATTTAGTGACTTGGGGTAAAAGTCAGAATAAAATTCTTCAATATAGAAAGTCTGCTTTATACTCAGTGATGGCAGATTAAAAGTTTAGACTCACATGAATATACCACAGTGAAAATTAACCTCATGTATATCCACAAGGCACTAATTTAAGAAAACAAAACAAACAAACAACAACAACAAAAAAAAACCATAAGTAAATGGCAGAAAGAACCATAGAGTAGAGGGAAGGGAATGGGGGAGGGAGGAGGGGAGGGAAAGGGGAAGTACCAAGGAATTGGAATTAGGCAAATTATATTCCATGCTTTTGAAAGTATGTCAAAATGAATCCTAATGTTATATAAAATGAGAAAGAACCAATAAAAATAAAGTTTGTACTTAATAGGCTGTGAAATGTCTCTGTGTGCTTCAGCATACATACAGTTCAAGATAGACCTAAAGAGCAAACCCTTTGATATCGTCTTCATTCTAGTCCATTGAGTATTATACAAATTAATGTGTAATGCAAGCAACTTTTTTCAGTGTGAACCCACAGCAAAGTAAGATAATTTTAATAAAGTATTTGCATATTTTCAACAGTGCACATTGAGCTAGGTATAGATCAACCTGCAATAAATTAAAAGCACAGTGCTTGTTTTGCAAATGAAGGAAATTCTGAGGCAATGAAGGAAATCCTGAGGGGAAGAACTGTCAGGATGAGTATTATAGCCATATCAAAGGCTGCATACCAGTCTCACCAGAAATGACTTATTCTCATCTGAAGATATGAGACCTTTTTGAAACAATATTGACTGTTTCAGTTTCAAACCTAAATAGTGTACATGATCATAAGAACTAAGCACACCTGCCTTCCGTAGAGAAGACTGAGTTATTGAATTTGAAGATAACCTGTTAATGTTATAATTAGTCTTTATCTTTGCTGTCTTATCTGAACTGGAAATAAATTAATCAATACATAGTTATAAATTCATAATTTTAATTTCATTCTTATTAGAGAAAAAGCCTAACATCAATTTTATTTTTTTTTATTTTTTATTTTTTTATTGATTTTCTTAAATGACAGTGGAATGCATTACAATTCTTTTTTATTGTTCTTTTTTTTATTGGTTGCTCAAAACATTACAAAGATCTTGACATGTCATATTTCATACATTTGATTCAAGTGGGTTATGAATTCTTATTTTTACCACGTGTACAGATTGCAGGATCACATTGGTTATACATCCACATTTATACATACTTCCATACTACATACAGTGGAATGCATTACAATTCTTATCACATGTACACAGCACAATTTTTTATATTTCTGGTTGTATATAAAGTATGTTGACACCAATTTGTGTCTTCATACATGTACTTTGGATAAGGATGTCTATCACATTCCACCATCCTTGCTAATCCCCTGCCCCTTCTCTTTCATTAATTTTAAAGTGCCAATTTTAACAGTAAATAGAAAGGTTTCATTTATTATTTATTGGCTTGTACATCCTATTTTTTTCCCCTCAAGTTTACTGGTGACTGAATCCAAGGCCTCACACATACTAGCCATGCACTCAACCTCTGAGCTCTGTCCCTAGAACCCTGACTTATAAATTTCATAATAAATTTATTCATTCATATTAATCCCTCTTCATATGGAAGCTCTAATGATTGATGGTAGACACATCCACATCTAACAAATCACATATAATTCAGAGTCCATGCTCATCAGAAGACAGTTATGGGATTTTAATTAAGCAATGCACCATTCTGTATATTACAGCATACCTCTTTCTTGTTTGTTTATTTTGTATTTTATTTGTGGAATTTTAAAGTCTATTTCCTGGTAAGAATGTTGAAGCACATATCTGGTAATTTGTAATTGCTCTTTACATTATCATATCAACAAAATAAATATTAATAACTAATTCTTTGTCTTCATTTTATTTTACATTGATGAAAGAAATGGGTATCACTAAATATTTTATTTTTTCTTTATTGTGGTCATATGTCGAATAATGTCATTTTTGTTTAATAGAAAATAAAGGCCTGACCCTAGTGTTATTTTCCTATAGAAGATGAATCAGTTTTGTATTTCACCCTACAAATTTATTCCATTATTTTTTTCTCCAATTCCCCTTGAATTCTCCTTTGAATTAACTTTACTATTCCCTGATTCCCTCATTAGTGATAAAGAAAACATTGCACATATTTATGTATAATGGGATTCTTGCCTTTAACTGTCAAAAATTATAAATTGACAAAGAGAATATATTGATTCAATATGGATATTTTAAAAATTCATGCTTCTTTTACTTAAAATTGTAACAGTTGTATAGTTTATTTTAGTTAGGAATTTTAGACATTTTTCCCCTTAAGGAATACTTATTAACAATGAGAACTATTTAAAATTACAAGTTTTATTTTATATTATATCAGAGAATTTTGCATTTTTAATGTTTTCTCATGGTATTTTTGCAGAATGAAATGCTTTTACAAACATTGGTATTGGTTCTTTTCTATAGGGATAATGACTGTTCTTAGAGGCAAGTGGGATCAATAACACTAATCTCACATTGCTACTATCAGAACACTGGGCATAAGGTCATATGCCATAGATGCAAAGGAGTGATCTGACCTGAAATAGTCACTGATCTGGGTACAACATAAGGACCTGGCCTGGCTTGGTGGAAGACTGATTGGAATTTACTACACTATTATTGTTGGCACTTCCTGGTAAGTTGTATAATTATGAGATTTTCTTATCCCAGGTGACAAAATACAACATAATTTCCTAGATACTTTAGACATATGAAGTTTTGATCTAATAAACTAAGTAGTAGAAATCCCTTGGAATAAGAACAGATATTGAAGTTAGGTAAGACTAATAACAGCAAGTACTTTAATATTGCTATGTGTTCTTTATTCCCAATAAAAACTCTATTGTAAACATAAAGAAATGGAGATACAGAGAGATCACGTAACTTACTTAAGAGCACAGAAATATTTAGTGGCAGAAATGATATTCTAACTTGGGTAATACCCAAGTGTCTTCCACTAAATAAATAGATAGATAGATAGATAGATAGATGATAGATAGATAGATAAGTGTTGAAGTTCTAAACCTAGTCACTAGGAATGTGAACTTTACATATTTGACCTGGTTAAGATGAGGTAATTAAAGTGAATCAAATCAGTATGACTACTGTTTTTATGGAATGGGAAATTTATATATAAAAACACACAAAGGGAAGATAATGTGAAGACACACAGGGAGAATGATGTGAAGGCAGAGAATTGGCAAGAAGCATCTATGAGCAATGAGATATGAGGCCAACCAAGGCCAGCAGCAAAGCATGAAACAGTTCTTTCCTGGAGACTTCAGAGAGAGTATGGTCTAGGTGACATCTTTTAAACAATAATTTTCTGTTATTGTAAGCCACTCTGTTTGTGATGTTTTATTGTGGCATCCCTAGGAAACTAATACAAAATCAATGCTTATCTCAAAAGCTTTGATATCTTCACATCTTACATTTAAATTTTAAAAATCACATAATATGAGCCATATAACTTTTCTAGAATTTCTATAAAAGAAAATCACATTAGATATTATCTTTGGATAAAGTCAATCTATATAAACAATAAAAATCAGGAAGGATAGAAAAGTAAGAACCACCATCACATTAAAAAGTTTTGGCTTTAATATTATTTATTAAATATGTGGCTTTTTAAGGTATATAATATGTGATATATTAAAAACATAAGGTTTAATTGGATAACAAATTTATGAAGGAAAAATTGTAGCATTTTTCTAAACACATGACACATGTTTATAAAGTTGATTGAACAACACATAAATCATTAATCTAAAGGCTTTGAAACTTGCTCTCTATCTCTGCTTTGTAATGTTTCATGTATATCTTTGTTATCCTGTCAAATAAAAAAATAAGTTTTACATAGTTTGTCACTAATTAGTGCTTGCTTTGAAGTATAATCTATTTTTTAATTCTCCAGATGTCTTTTTCTAATACATGTGTGTCAGCAGCAGGCCTTGGTGTTTCAGGCATTGAAGGCAGATGGTTTGAGACTGTCATTAAGTTAAAGTTAACCATTAAATATGCCTTTGTTTTCTGAGGTATTAGGGATGCTAGCTAGACTCTTCTTTAAACTGATTATACAATACATGATCTGCCATTTTCTGATGATTTGTACCTAGTCAAAAAATAGTAAATTAAAAAATAATTAATTTGTTTTAATTAATTATACATGACAGTAGAATGCACTTTGATACATCATATATAATGGAGCATAATTTCTCATAATATACAATTTTATTATGAGAGAAAGTAAACTTTCAAGAAATAATACAGAGACAGAGCATAACTTTATTAAAGCCATGCTATTGTAATGACAAGGCTCAATATTCTCATAATCATAAAAATAAAACATTTACAAAATGTTTTAAAAAATAGTAAATCGTATTTTCAAAAATTTCATGGCCAGTGAGAAGCATGCTGGAACTATAGCTCATGCCCACTACTGTAGTATCTATCAGCTTGAGAAGGTGTGAACATACCATAAATTTGTGACATCAATTCTCACATTTTTACTCAGTGGGATGGCATATTGCATATCAGGAGAATAATGTGTGGCGATTATTTATTATGGTTGACCTTTATTTAATGGTCTTTATTTAAAGTATAAAATGTTGAATGTAATTAAGAAAAAAGTGTGGCCATGAATAACAAAGTAACTTAGCTTTATCAAGATATTAACCTCTGACTTAATACAAAAATAACACTTTAGGCACCAGTATCTTTTTAATTTTTTTTGGTACTAGAGATTGAACCTAGGGGGCTTTACCACTGAGCCACATCCCCAGCTTTTTATTTTTTTGAGACATGGCCTCATTATGTTGCTTAGGGTCTCACTAAATTCCTGAGGCTGAGCCTTGGACTTGCAATCCTCCTGATTCAGCCTCCCAAGTTACTATGGTTACAGGCATGTGCCATCGCACCTGGCTAAGCACGAGTATCTTAAGGTCAAAGTAAGATGTTTGAGAACAATGGATGAATGAAAACAATGGGAGAGAAGATTGGATTAATTTGAAGCAGAGAGAAATGATTGGCTGAATGTAAGTCAGACAATCATAATAATGACAAGGACAAGCTGAGAGTAAGAATATTTGCATATGAGCTTTAATGGTAACAGAAATTATGGAAATTCAAGATGTTTAACAAAGACCAGATGGATGTAATTAACAGAAAAGTATGGCCATGAATATTTGGTGTGAGTGGTATCAAACTGCATGAAAAACACCAATGAATCCATAGGAATGAAACTTAACAGAAGCAGAGAGTAGAAAGGTAGTTACTGTAGTCTGGAGGGTACAGGGAATGGGGAGGTTTTCTTCAAAAGATGCAAAATTTCAATTAGAGTAGAGGATATGTTTTTTGAGATGAATTGAGCAGAGTGATGGCTTAGTTAATTATAATCCATTATATATATTTCAAATTTTCATTGAGTAAATTGCAAATGCTCTCACCACAAAAAAAATAAGCTTTTGAGGTGACAGGTATGTTAATTAAATTAACAATTCCCATTTATTTATATATATATATATATATATATATATATATATATATATATATATATATATAGATATAGCATAGCATCACTTTGTAACTCAGACATTTATGCAGCAGCAATGTATGAACACACAATTACATAAAGAATAAAAAGATTTAAAAAGAACATTAGACACTGAGAAGTTAGAGGAAATGTGATGAATGTCAACTAAGTTCCATACAGTATTCCTAGAGCTTGGGCTATATTGACTAACAAAAGTCCATTGTCACACTGCTTATCTTCTAGAAGACACAAAATAATACACAAAGAATATTACATCATGGGAATAGTGACAGCAGTTGAGAAAACAAAACCCTGTTATGCAGTTGATAATATAACCTAGGTAAAGAATGAGTTCAACTAGACCACTCAATGAAGTGTGTTTTCCTGGATAGAATACTAGAATAGGATAAGCAAATTAGACTAAAAAGAGAGAGAGAAAGATCTGAGAAAAACTATGCACTTTAGCTAATAATAAATGTATTAATTTAGATTCATTAGCTGCAACAAACATACTAATTTCCCTCTAAAGGAAATTATGTACACCTATACTTTCATTGTTTCTAGAAATCTAAAACTGCTTTTAAAAAGATAATATAATAGTAACAATAAAAATAGATCTTGTTTGTTTTATCTTTGTGCTTTTCTATATGTTCCTTCTCCTCTTCTTGAACATTTTTGCTGTCTCTGGTAATTGCTCTGCTGATTAGAGATTCTTTGAACTCTTGTTTATTATCATTTTCTTTAAGTCACTATATTTTTAGACAGACTAGAAGTTATTGCATTTGGGTATTCTTAAATACCACAAGAGTCTACTATCATGCCTTTTACAAATATCATTACTTAGATTCAGTACATTTCAGTGGGCCCATATAATGTATCTGGGTATGTACACAGGAACTTTTCTGATATCATTTCTTCAATTAATTCCCCTTCATCTGTTGAATCTGCTTATTTGGGCACATTTATAGAACGGATTGTTTCCCTTTCAGAAGAGAAAGCAAACCTGTATGGAGAACTGAGTGAGAGGCAACCTGGAGAACATGTTCCTGCAGTGCCCAAAAACCACACGGCAGCAGATCAGCCACATTGCCAAATAGCTAGGGTTTAAGAAGGACGTGGTCCGAGTGTGGTTCTGTAACCAGCATCAGAAGGGCAAAGGATCAAGCATTGATTATTCCCAATGAGAAGATTCTGAGGCTGCAGCTTTTCCTTTCTCAGGGGGACCTATATCCTTTTCTCTGGCCCCCGGGCCCCATTTTGGTATCTCAGGTTTTGGAAGCCCTCACTTCACCACACTCTACTCCTGGGTACCTTTTCCTGAGGGGGAAGCCTTTCCCTCTGTCTCAGTCACCACTCTGGACTCTCCTATGCTTTCAAACTGAGCTACCTGCTGTTAGGTGCAGTACAGGCTGAACTAAGCTGTCAGCAGGGCAGGCTGAAGGAATGTTAGCTGCAGGATAACCCACGCACTCAAACCCCCCTCTGTCTGGTCCTTTATCACCTGTTTACCTTGAGTCTGAACACTCAACCACACTCAAGTCTGAACACTGGACTCCCACCCATCTTGTGCAATGGAAACCCACATCTGACCCCTGCCCCATCTGCCTGAATGCAGAAGATGACACCCTTAGCAACTACTGTATGATACAGTCAATTGATGCCAATAAGGCAGCTTGCAGACCCGAAGACCCCATTAGATTTTGGCTATAAAAATCCCCTCCTGCCAGGCCCCCTCTCTTGCTCTCTCGCTCTCTCTGTCTCCCTCTCTTGCTCTTGCTCTCTTTCTTCTCTTGATCTCTCTTCTCTTGCTTTAGCTCTCTCTTGCTCTCTATTTCCTTTCTCTCTCTCTCTCTCTCTCTCTCTCTCTCTCTCTCTCTCTCTCTCTCTCTCTCTCTCCCCTCCCCCCCTCCTCTTTTGCACTGCTGCAATAAAGATCTCTGTTGCTCTGAGTGTTGTGGTCACTTTCCTTTCACCTGCCTTTCCCAGGTATGGGGGCAGAGGAAAGAGGAGCTAGGGAGAGAACCTGGAGTCTGGACCAGGGCTTTGGGGATTAAGTTCTTCATTCACTAAGGAAGGAATTGGAAGCTCAAAGGGTGGGGTATGGAGTTGGGGAACTGGTTGGAGGGAAGGTGAAGTTCAATCATGCTCTTGATTTTAATCCCCACATCATTCATACTTTGTTCTTAAATAAAGAAGCCTGGGACACAGTAAGATAAAAAATAAAATTAAAAAAAATAAGGACAACAGCCATATATTATACTACTTTCTCTTATATAGTAATTCAGAATATTCTATAGGCATTTACTTATATATTCAAGCCCATGATAGCGTTTACTAAAATAGGTGGAAATAGAAAATAAAACAGAAATCTCTCTTGCGAATCAGAGAAAAACGACTAAATTTTATTAAGCATATATAAAAAGTCAGTATCTTTTCTGCAACAATTAAGATATTGATTCAAACTCTCAAATGTTAAAATTTTATTAAATATATAAAATCAATGCATTCTAATGGTGAGGATTATATAGTTGTATACAGTTTGGGGATTTTAAATTATAGTGTGGAATTTCAGAAAATGGTAAAAAAAATATCTCTTAAATGGAATTTATAAAATATTCCTAAATTGGAATCCTACTGTAATTTATCATGGGCTTCAACTTTGAAAAGAAAAAAAATGGTTTACTGCTATACTGCCCACCTGAGAATGTAAAGATATCATGAAAATAGCACTGAATGAGCATCCAGACTTAAATAAAACAATGCAAGTCTAGATTCTCCCATTTAATTTGTAATTCCAAGGAAGCATTTTTTTTTTCTGAAACTAAATGTAGTAACCATACACTATACAAATTTATTTAAATGCTAAAGTTATTTTCTGTTCTGCCATCATGTAATTATAATTTAGTCTTAGGGTACAGTGCCAAAGTAATACAAAGGTAAGAAGGTATTTTAGATAACCCTAGCTTCTGATTTTCTAAATTTTACTTGCATACTAAATGAAACATCTGTAATCACTAACATTTTTTTAAACAGTATTTAGAAAAAATAAAGGAATGAATGCAGTTTAAACAAAGATGTTTTCCTTTTAACGTAAAAATTCTTATGAATGATTTACTATATACTCACAATCTACCTTATCTAGTATGATTTATTGCTAAACTTTTGTTTTAATATAAAGCAATATGAGAAATCTATGTACAAAAGTTTTATGGTATTACATTTTCTGATCTAAAGATAGATTTATTTATTTTTGAGGCAAACAGTATGAATGTTTCTTAAAATATTTCTATATAAAACATTTGGTTATGATTAATATTAAAATTGTGGCAAAGATTTTATTATTTCCATTTATTGTTGACTTATAACAATATATTAGATATTTTTACTATTTTCAAACACATATTTCATGCAGATAGTCTATATTCATTTTCATCTCTTCCTAACATTAGCTTTTGTCCTTTGGTTAGTATTTAGTAGACCATTCTAAGAATATACTTTTTTAAAATATATTTGCTAAATACAAGGGATTGTATCACTTTTTTATTTTTGTGATACATTATATTATTAACTGCATCCAATTCTTAGCTCTTACAAATTTTTCAAAATAAATTTTTCTTTAAGGCATCTTTTAATTCTTAAAACCTGATTATGAAAGATGGCAGAAGTGAGCTAGGCAGCAAGCTCTAATCTTCTCACAACACAGAAAGGAGGCAGTAAAAAAGAAAGCAGAATTGAGAAGTGGGTGACAAAATAAATACTTAAGACTTTATATTACAAAGTCTTAGACCTGGAGAGACTAAAAGATAGGTCACCAGAGTAAAGAATAAGTGCAGAGCTGCCTATCCAGAACCTGAGCCAGGGTAGGGGGAAAGAAGGGTCAACAGAGAGAGCAAGAGAGTGAGGGAGTGGGCATTCTCTTAAATTCACCCACTTAAAACATTTGGAAAGAAAGACAAACTTTAAAGATTCACAATAATAGCAGGATTCTTAAACACAGCAACAGCTTAATAACAAATTATGAAAAGAAAATAAAGTCAGCTGAGGTTCTGTAGCCATCTTGTGGAGCCCTCAGCCAACCTGTCACCTCCTTAAATCAAGTGGGTGTCTTTCCATGGCCAGATGGCTGCAAATTAAACCAGCAAGTCCCTTGCTTTGGGACCCCTTAGAAATTCAGTCAGAAAGAACTTCTAGAAAAACTCGCTAAAAACCCTCTCCTTCCCCTTCACTATGAACTAGGGAAATAGACTCTTTGGGACCTGTGTCAGAAACTGCACTTTACCCTGCATAGAGCAAACCCAGGCAAGGGCAGAAAGCTCTGTGCAGTCTGATTGCTTGACTCACACACAGACAACTTTGGCCCTGAACAGAGAACAGCAGAAGCCTAGGGCCAGTCCCCAGGATAATGAAGTTGAACCGGATAGAAGCTGCCTGGATATCTAGTGACAAAAAAAACCCTGCAAAATATTATCAGAGTCTCCAAAGCAGGAAAGAGCTGATCCCGCCTTTATTGGCCTTTACTGGCACACAGCCTGACCCATGATCACAACAGGAGAGTGAAAGGGTATTGTTTAGATACTTGTGGGACCTTGCATCTGACTTATGAAAAAGAGAAAACCAACAACAACCATTCACAATCTGGGACAGTGGAAACTAGTCCAGGTGAATCACCTGAGACCCTTCATTATAGTACATCAGACACCAGCATTCAGCAACAGGAATAGTTCTACACAGAACACCTGTGGAAAATCTACAACTAGAGTTTCTGAACTCTCAAACTGCCATCAATATCTGCACTACTGTGGAAAGGATTCTGTAGAGGGGAGCAGGTACAACAGCAATTACAGGGACACTTCAGAGCCTTTATCCTGAAGTATTGCATGCAGTTAGAAACATACTGCACCCTTCCAGCAGTCAGCTACAGGTCACTCACCAGACAAACCAGAAGCCGCTAATAAGAGGTATATAGCAGGTACAGGATTCACTCCTGTACCCCCGCAACTCAGGAGACATACACAACCAAAGACTGATGGACATCTGCTAAATGTATCAACTGATCTTTCAACCCATCCTCTAAAAGTCAGGTGGGTTTGGAATAATAAATACCAAGCTCTGAAATAAAATGGATGCCAACTAAGAATACCATTCCCAGAAAAATTAAGTTTCAGAATGGAAGGTAAAATAACAACTCTCCATGATAAAGAGAAGCTATAAGAGTTCATAACTACAAAGCCCACATTACAAAACACACTCAATAAAATATTTCATGAAGAAGAAGAGAAAAATTAAAATGAAAACCAGAACAGGGGAAAATTATACTAGAAGAATAGTCAATTAAAGGAGAATCAAGTCCAATTTAAACATTAGAAATAAAATGTCAAGAAATAAAAATCATTTATTGATAATAGCATGAATGTAAACAGTCAAAACTCTTCAATCAAAAGACACAGGTTAGCAGACTGGATTTTAAAAAAGACTCAATAATATTCTGTCTGCATGAGATTCATCACACAGGCAAAGACATCCACAGACTGCAAGTGAAAGATGTAAAGAAACGTACCATTCACATGGGACTCATAAAGAAACTAAGATTCTATAGAACTAAAAAATACAATTGATAATATGGACCCAACAAATATCTATAGAATATTTCATCTATCAATAACTAAATTCACTTTCTTCTCAGCAGCACATGAAACATTTTCTAAAATAGACCATATTTTAGGTTACTAAGCACCTCTTAGCAAATAAAAAAAATAAAGTTAATACCTTGCCTTCTATCATATTATAATGGAATAAAATGAGACATAAACTTTAAGATAAAAAAAAACACAATCCACTATAAGACCTGAAGATTAAACAGTAGACTTTTGAATGGTGAATGGATAGTGGGAACATACAAAAATACTTAGAATTAAATGAGAATAGTGATACAACATCTCAAAATCTCCAGAACAGTATGAGAGCAGTTGTAAGAGGAAAAGTTCATAGCACTGAATTCATACATTAAAAGGATAAAAAAGATACCAAATAAATAATCTGACATTATATCTCAAAGCCTTAGAAAAAGAACAATCCAACATCAAAATCCGTAAAAAACAGGAAATAATTAAAATCAGAGCCAAAATCAATGAAATTGAGAATAAAAAAGTTACAAAAGACCAATGAAACAGAGTTGGCTTTTTGAAAGAATAAACACTTAGCCAAACTAACCAGAAAAAGGTGAGAAAAAACTAAAGTTGTAAAAATAATTTAACAAAATTTAAGTTAAAAAAAAAAGAAAAAAGAAACATCACCAAAGACACTACTGAAAACCAAAGGATCATCAGAAACTACTTTGAAAATTTATATTTGAATAAGCTAGAAAATATTGACAAAATCTTAGAGTTACATGACCTAGCCAAATTAAACTTAAACAGATCAATTTCAAGTAACAAAATTGGGGCAGTAATTAAAAGCCTATCAACAAAGAAAAGCCCAAGACTGGATGGATTCTCAGCCAAGTTCTAGTACATCTTTAAAGAAAAAAAAAAAAAAAAAAAAAACAATACTAATCCTTCTCAAATCACTCCATGAAATATAAAAATGCCAAAACTATTCTATGAAGCCAGGGTCCTCGTGATACCAAAACCAGACAAAGAAATGTCAAGAAAAGAAAACGTCAGAGCAAAACCTTGATGAAAACAGATGCAAAAATTCTTAAATATTGGCAAACCACAAACAAAAATACATTAAATATATAATGCATCATGATGAAGTGGGTTTATCCCAGACATGCAAGTTTCAATAGACGCAGGGAAAAAAAATTTTTTTGACAAAGGACAGCACACCTTCATGATTAAAACACTTGAAAAACTAAGGATAAAAGGAACTCATCTGAACATTGCAAAAGCTATTTTGACAAACTTAAGGCCAATATTATTTTGAATGGAGAAAAGCTGAAAGCATTTCCTCTAAAAACAAAAACAAGACAAAGATGCTCATTTTTACCACTTCTATTCAATATATTCCTTAAAATTCTAACCAAAGCAATCAAATAAGAAAAGGACATTAAAGGATTACAAATAGGAAGAATTCAAAATTCAGATTTTGTCTGTTTGCTGATGATATGTTCCTATATTTTGAAGGCCCAAAAAAATTCTACCAAAAGACTTCTCAAGCTCATTAATGAATTCAGCAAAGTAGCAGGATACAATATCAAGACTCATAAATAAATCATGTTTCTATATGTCAATGATGAATCTTCAGGGAAAAAAATTAGAAAAACTATTCTATTTACAATAGCCTCAAAAAATAAAATAAAATTCTTGAGAATTAGGGGCTGGGGTTGTGGCTCAGTGGTAGTGGACTTGCCTGGCATGTGTGAGGCAATGCATTCCATCCTCAGAACCTCATAAAAATAAATAAATAAATAAAATAAAGGTTTTGTGTCCATCTACAATTAAAATGAAGTACTTTAAAAAAGCTCTTGGGAATTATTCTAACAAAAAGGTGAAGAACCTCTACAGTGAAAACTACAGAACACTAAAGAAAGAAATTGAAAAAAAAAAAAAGAAGATGGAAAGACCTTCCATGTTCTTGGATAGGCATAATTAATATTGTCAAGATGGGCAAAGTAAAGAAACAATGCAATTCCCAGTGTTATTCTAATGATGTTCTTCACAGAACTAGAAGAGTCATGAAATTTGTTTGGAAAAATAAGAGATCCAGAATAGCCAACAATCCTTAGTGAAAAAAGTGAAGCAGGATACTGAACCTCAAACTATATTATAGAGCTGTAGCAACAACAACAGCATGGTACTTGTACCAAAAGCAGGCATGAAGACCAATGGAATAGAATAGAAGACACAGAGACACACCTACATAAATTCAGTTATCTCATACTAGACAGAAATGCCAAAAAACATAGATGGGAGAAAAGATAATCTCTTCAACAAATGGTGCTGAGAAAACTGAAAACCCATATGTAGTAAAATTAAATTTAACCCTTATTTTTCACCCTTCACAAAACTCAACTCAAAGTAGATCAAAGAACTAGGAATTAGACCAGAAAATCTGTACCTGCTAGAAGAAAATGTATGTATAGCACTCCAGCATGTCAGCTCAGGAACTGAACTCATTAAGAAGACTCCTAAAGTACAAGAAGTAAAATAAAAAATAAATAAGTGAGATGACATCAAATTATAAAGCTTTTTAACAGCAAAAAAATCAATTAAGAGCATAAAGAGTCTACAGAATGAGAGAAATTTTTTGCTATGCACTGCTCAGATAGGAGATTAATATCAGGATATGCAAAGAACTAAAAAAAATTCAACACTCCAAATAAATAAATAAGCCAATCAATAAATGGTCAGAAGAACTAAACAGAAACTTCTCAAAAGAAGACATATAAATGGTCAACAAATATGTGAAAATATGTTCAACATCTCTAGCAATAAGAGAAATGCAAATTAAAACTGTACTGAGATTACATTTCACTCCAATCATAATGGCTATTATTAAAAACACAAGTACCAGTAAATGCTGGAGAGGATGTGGGGAAAAAAGGTACACTCATGCATTGTTGGAAGACTGTTAATTAGTGTAACCATTCCGGAAAGCAGCATGAAGATTCCTCAAAAAAACTAGAAATGGTACCACCATATGACCCAGTTATCCCATTCCTCCATATAGAGAAAAAATAATTCACATAGAAAGATTTAAAATCTACATACACAGCCACATCAATGTTTATAGCAGCACAATTCACAATAGTCAAGCTATGGAGCTTGATACCCTTCAGCAGATGAATAGGTAAAGAAAAGGTGGTGCATAAGTATACAATGGAGCATTATTAACCCATAAAGGAGAATGACTTTATGGCATTTGCCTGTGAATGAATTGATCTAAAGACTATCATGCTAAGTAACATAAGAGAATTCTAAAATGTCAAAGTTTAAATGATTCCTTTGACATGCAAAAGTTAATCCAAAAGAAAAGTGGGTGGGGATAAAAAAAAGTATAGGAAAAAAGATCAGTGGAGTAGACCAAGGGGAATGAAGGGGAGGGAGGAGCAATGGGATAGGGAAAACAATGAAATGAATATGACCTAAAATTTTTATGTATAAACATACCACAGAAAATCTCACCACATTGCATCCACAAGACAGTGATTGGGGAAAAATAAAAACAAAAAATTAAAGGAATAGAAAGATGAGTAGAAGGAAAGGAAGAGGTGGGGGTGAGTGGGGAGAGGGGGAATAGGGAGTACTGAGAACCAAATGAGAACAAATTATAATCCTTGCTTTTATAATTATGTCAAAATGAATTCTATTGTTATGTATAACTAAAAAAAAATAAAATTTGAAAAGAAAAAAAAATTATTCTTACATTTGTGAAAATGCATTAAGGTATTACATAATTTAATGATTACCTCATAAAGCACTGTTGCTAAGAAATAAATATTTTTTCTTGTATTGCAACAATAATTGCTCACACACTTATAATGCTCTGTATTGCAAAACATTTCTAAGAGTTTTAAGTATATTGGCAAAAGTAACCTTCTTAGTTACATATTATTTACTATTTTGATTTTGAGGAAACCAAAAAGAAAAAAAAAGTCGTGTAACTTATACAATACTCTAGAGTTCCTAAGTTTAAAAAAATGAGGATTCAAATATCCAGAGTATACAAAGAACTCAAAAAATTAAACAATAAGAAAACAAATAATCCAATCAACAAATGGGCCAAAGACCTGAACAGACACTTCTCAGAGGAGGACATACAATCAATCAACAAGTACATGAAAAAATGCTCACCATCTCTAGCAGTCAGAGAAATGCAAATCAAAACCACCCTAAGATACCATCTCACTCCAGTAAGATTGGCAGCCATTATGAAGTCAAACAACAACAAGTGCTGGAGAGGATGTGGGGAAAAGGGTACTCTTGTAGATTGCTGGTGGGACTGCAAACTGGTGCGGCCAATCTGGAAAGCAGTATGGAGATTCCTGGGAAAGCTGGGAATGGAACCACCATTTGACCCAGCTATTGCCCTTCTTGGACTATTCCCTGAAGACCTTAAATGAGCGTACTACAGGGATACTGCTACATCGATGTTCTTAGCAGCACAATTCACAATTGCTAGACTGTGGAACCAACCCAGATGCCCTTCAATAGATGAATGGATAAAAAAAAATGTGGCACTTATACACCATGGAGTATTACGCAGCACTAAAAAATGACAAAATCATAGAATTTGCAGGGAAATGGATGGCACTAGAGCAGATTATGCTTAGTGAAGCTAGCCAATCCCTAAAATACAAATACCAAATGTCTTCTTTGATATAATGAGAGCAACTAAGAACAGAGCAGGGAGGAAGAGCAGGAAGAAAAGATTAACATTAAACAGATACATGAGGTGGGATGGAAAGGGAGAGAAAAGGGAAATTGCATGGTAATGGAGGGAGACCCTCATTGTTATACAAAATTACATATAAGAGGTTGTGAGGGGAATGGGAAAACAAACAAGGAGAGAAATGAATTACAGTGGATGGGGTAGAGAGAGAAGATGGGAGGGGAGGGAGGGGGGATAGTAGAGGATAGGAAAGGTAGCAGAATACAACAGTTACTAATAGGGCATTATGTAAAAATGTGGATGTGTAACCGATGTGATTCTGCAATCTGTATTTGGGGTAAAATTGGGAGTTCATAACCAACTTGAACCTAATGTATGAAATATGATATGTCAAGAGCTTTATAATGTTTTGAACAACCAATGAAAAAAATAAATTAAAAAAAAATGAGAAAATAAATAAATAAATAAATGATGGGGGAAAAAATGAGGATTCAAGCATTTTGACTTTTAGTTTCTTGAATTTTGCTTAGTTGCTATTCCATGCTAATATTTTGTTTTCCATCTCATTATATTTCAATTCATAATCTAACTGGGATAGAGAAAAACAAAATATCTACCATACAATGTTCTCAATTTTAATAAAGTATATGTAATATCGTGGTGCGCCTAAAGAGGAGACTTTAAAACTTCTGGAAGATAGAGTGAAGTGAGTTACTCAAGGAATAATATATGCCATGAATTTTTCACTCTGGAAGAAAGAGGATTCAAACATATGAAACTGACAAATAAAAAAGGTATTTGCTAATAGAGGTAAGTTTAGGAGAGAGAGAGACTGTTAGTTGGTATATTTAATGAAAAAGAAAAATCCAATTTCAGAAAATAGATTAAGAACCAGGATTATGTGCTTAAACACAATTCAAGAGAAATCAGTCAACATAATGTTTAACTAACTGCATGTGTATGAAGATAAATGTAAGCTTGTAGTTGCATTAATGCACATATTTCATTGAATTGTCACTGTATGTATGTCTGAATATATATATATATATATATATATATATATATATATATATATATATATATATATAATATACACCCAGTATACACACATATGCATAAATATATATCATCTACTGAGTAAACATTCTTCATCCAAAAATACAATAAAGTTGTATTTTATCAGAGTAAAAATATTTATTTGGTATATTCTGGCCCAAAAAACCTTGCAATTAATTATTTATGTAAATCAATTGCTGCTAAGTTTTAATTGTAGTTTTATATTTTACCTAATATACTATTCTACATTAAAATTTAATATAGAATAACTTTTAGCAATAAGGTACCCTAAGGAAACTCGAATGTAAAAAAAGCACAGCACCAATTTGTCCTTGATCAAATGCTATAAATGATATGGAAAAACAGGTAAAATTCCTTTTACATTATTAATGCACCTGGATATAATTAAAGTCTTCAGAAGCAATTTGAAATGTCATTAGTACAATAATTAGCTTTGTCCGTTTTCATTTGTTTCCACATATTGATATTCTGTGTGCATCATCATGTACAAGAAAAAGGCCAAACCAGTAACATTTACCTTTGCCTTAGAAACTTTAATATCAACAGTTTAAAGCTAGATATTAAGTTTCATTTTAGTGAATTAAAAGTAAAGAGAAATGTTAAAATGTCCCCTGGGATTGGAAGTAAAGAGAAGAAGTTGGGATTATTTAAATTTTGAAGTTTATAGGAGGGGCCATTTAAGAATTGAAATTTAGATTTGAGTTACTGTGTTTCTATTCTCATATAAGGGGCCTCATGGGATTGCTGCCCAGACACTTTGGTTGCTGCTTCTGTAATGAGTTTGGATCCATGTCTTCTTTTAAATCAGTATAGACCACTAATCAAGAATATGCATCCAAAGTTAAGTTTCAGAATTCCTGAGGTTGGGTCTTAAATTCTATTTCCTTCAATTCTTTTATACTTGTGAGGGACATCATTTTTCATATAAAGAATCTGTGGTTTGAGACTGTCATACTGGAGAGACCACATGGGTGCCCTATGATATTTAGTTTTGTTGAGCTTCGAGATGACACCTATGCTAAAAGGGAAGGAGCCACCCTGGATTACAACACAGTTATGCTGTGAGTTGACAGTGTGACAGCAATCTTAGTCAGCATCTGACTGCAATTGTTCAGGAACCTCAAATGAAGACTGCCTAATAGAGCACATACTTTCTGACCTACAAATTTGTGATCTAAAAAGTGGTTGCTTTATGCCACTATATTTTAAGATGTTTTGTTAGACATCAATAATAACTGCAACAGATACCAGTCTTAAACAGACAAGAAGGTACAAGTCCTTTCTGCCTAATCCAGTTCAGCCATCTCTTTTCAGTGGTCCCTGTTACTGGTGCCTATCTGGGTACTAACTAAAAATCAGAATATGTTTTTACATAGTGTTAGTCACTGCATCACAAACAGAGTATGAAATATCACATTCAGAGGTGATAGATAATAGCCTGATAAATGAATGGTTCATGATATTTATATATTTGATGAAAACTATTCCAAGCTAAAATTTAAAATTTGCTTTAATTTAGTAATATTTACATTATGAATTAGCAATGACCCCAAAGTAGTAAAGCAGGATATCATTTTGAGAAATAACACATGGATTAATACCAAGTAGAATTAATCTGCTTGGTAGAATCAGTATACAAGGAGACCTACCCAGCTCCAAAGTTAATTTATACTTTCATTGCCACTGTTATGAATAATAATTAGGTCATTTCAGGAAAGCTTTCAAATAATCTCATATTTTCATGAACAGAATTAATACACATTTAACTTTTATCTTGTCACTCTTGATAACCAGGCCACATTAACAACTGGAGTTAAAGAAAAAAAAAATAGGGAAAACCAGAATCAAGGCAGATTGCATATTTCAGTTTTGCTATTCTCCATCCTGACAGGACTTATTATAGGGACTTATTATAGTGAGATTGTTCCATCTGTGCATATTATTAAGTTATATTACTATAATTTAAAGTCATAACTACTAATATTATAGTAATATTCTCAACTTCCCAAAGTTGTTCTTTGTTGAGCAAGGAGTAGTTTCTAATTTTTTAGAAAAGCATTAAGTTTTCTGAAGTATTAACTTTTGTTGTTCCTAAATCTCAGCATCCTTTTTCAAAAAAAAAATGATCTTTCTTTGTTCCTCACATTATTCTTAAGCCAGTTATCCATAATTTCATGTTGTAGTACATTTGATGTGATAATCTCTTATTTTCTATCTCATTAATCAAACACTTTTTGATTCTTTATCTTGACTATATTCTTTATCTTGACTATATTTTGTAAAAGATTTCCTACTTATGAACTTGGATTAATTTATTTTGTCTTTCACTTTCTTTTTTTAATTTGTACTGAAAAAGAATTTCCCCAATGTGTAACATATCCTGGTTTGTGCCTACAATCCCTTATTTCAGTAAAATCTCCTTGGAAAACTGCTTTCATTAAGTTTTGTTTGGTGCCATAAATCAGATATAGAGATATTTTGTTTGAAATGAATATTTTAATATTTAATAACAAAGGAGAGTAAGGAATATATGTCAGAAGAGTTATCATTACAACCTAGTTGGGAATCATAGTGAGATCTGAATTCAGACTTATTAACACACTGGAGTACTTTTATGTGCTGAAAGTCATTTTAAGATGACTAACAATGAATTTGAAAAAATGTCAATTAAAGCATAGCGAAATTTTAAGAGGCCAAGTATTATAAGAATTATTGAGAAAAGTCTATAATTTATAATTTCTTAACATGCTTTAAGCTTTCGGATAAATATTCTAAGTGGTTTTTCCATTCTGTGGATTTTTTGTCAACTTGATTAGTAACTGTACAATTTCTGTGAATCAACTATTAGTATAACAGTTTTAAGTTGATATAAGTAAAGTTCTATTAAAATTACAAATATTTCCAAATCTGCTCAGCTAAGCATGAGAGATTGATACTTAGAAGCCCAGCAGTTTGCTTCTAAACATGCACTTTTTTATATTTCACTCAGCTTCTTATGAATGCTGTTAGTCACAGCCTGTTTAAGTACAACTTAACAACTTAACTAGAGATCCTGGTCTGTGATTACATGGATCTGCTTTCTTAAGTCACCGTGAATCACATTTAAATCATTAATGGATAAGCACTCAGTGGATTCTTATTTCATAACCATTAATAGGCTATAGAACCAGTTACACAGAGAATAAATCTAGATATAAAGAGTATTTTAAAAAGTATCCAAATAAGTAACCCTTAAAAAGTTAATCATTATTTTTAAAAAATTGTGTAAAAAAGTGATAGGCTTCTCAAATCAAGAATTATGAGAGTGAGAGCTAGATTTTTGAAGTGCAATCAAATGAATTAAGGTAAGTCCTTGTCAAGTGTTTTGCTACCTATACCACATACATTTATTCAAGAAGCAATAATACAATATTTTGTAGAAGTACCATGTATACATTGCAATCTTATTTAGTTATGTTATGTTAATATGGCTCCACATTTAGCTTCTACTATAAAAATTATATATTGATAGGTCAAAATTTATAAACAATTTTTTTATTTTTTATTTTATTTTTTTTTAGAGAGAGAGAGAGAGAGTTTTTTTTGTTTTTTTTTTTGTTTTTTTTTTTTCAGTTTTCAGCAGACACAACATCTTTGTTTGTATGTGGTGCTGAGGATTGAACCCGGGCTGCACACATGCCAGGCAAGCACGCTACCTCTTGAGCCACATCCCCAGCCCTATAAACAATTTTTTAATTAACACCTTCCCAAGATAAAAGTCTATTTGTCAAAAATAAAATGACTAATATTTTCAGATTTCTGCACTTATAATAATGTTTGCAAGTAATAATAAATAATAAATATCAATATAAAAGGTTTCTTGGCTGCCAAAGCAAAATAAGGAGTCTGAGACATGATTATTATTTTTAATAAAATGAACAAGATGAGTTCTTAAAGGGAAACGATATATATATCTTAGGACTAAGTTGTTCAAAATATTGTAAACAATTTCTCATATGAAGCTACATTTAAGAAGTTCAAAAGACAAATAGGGACAAACATACACACACACACACACACAAATTATTTTTTTAATGGTAAAACATTAAATGATACAGACAAATTAACAAAATAGACACAGTCTAATGAATAGATTCTGAAAGAAGCATGACACTACTAGATCAGAGACAAAGAACTTTATTACTCATAGTACAGAAACAAGATGGTAAAAAACCTATGTTTGTCAGTCAAAATTGTGTTTCAGATTCATAGGGCAGCATGTATTAACAAGTATTTGATCAACCTAGGATATCCTGTGAGCATTCTGTACTCCCTATGTTGATTAATCTATTAGTGTTAGAAGGCAACCAACCAGATATTTCTGCTCATATCTTTTAAGAAAAGAAAAAAAAAAAAAGAAAGAGAAAGAAAGCACACTCAGAAATTTGCCCCAGAAAATGCTAAAAATAAATGCAATGAAATCATGAATTAAGATTAAGCTTTCCACTAATTAAAGGGCTTGTTAAATACTATGTAGAATTATATACTACTGGTTCTGAATCTCTATTTCATATTTCCTATTCATAAGTTGATATATACTGAGAATACTAACAACTAGTAAACACCGTGAATACTAACATTAGTGTATGCAGTGAATGCTTACAATTTTCTGTGAACAGATTTCCAAGTTAAGTTGGATTCTTTCCACTATTAGCCCACATTTCACTGCTATGTATTTGACATGATTGTTAAACAGACCAAAGGCAGGGTGAAAATTTGTACATGTGTCTGTGACCAAGTAAGTATTTTGATATGATCAATAATTTTTTTAATTTTAAATATTCAAAAACTTAATGTAAGCAATTTAAATTTAGTAATGCAACATGTTAGAATTTCATGAATTGTAGTTTTCATTGTTTATAAGATTTCATCAGAGAAACCCATGTGAAGCTATTCATTAAGTGAAAAGTACATGGAAGACATACTTAGTAAGCAGTAGCAAAATAATTTTTGGACATTTCAGCTATTACTAAGTGAGTGACTTTTATTTATTGCATGCGATAAGAATTCAACTAATAAAAATTATCATATATAGCCTATTAGTATGTGTTTTTAAATGAAGAGTAGCAATTGATAAAAGTCATTGCAAGAAGAAACATGACATCCTAAATATATTTCTTCATGCCATTCCAGGTAACTTAGTTACTCAACAACAAACAACTCTAAAAGCACTTGATATCTTAAAGGAAGTTACATTACATTAAGAAAAGCTCGATTGGAAGGAAGATGGCGGCGAGGGGAGTGCATTGCCCCCGTGTGCTGCTTCACTGTGTGGGAGTATGACAAGTCAGGACGGCTAAAGGATATCTTGTTAGGAATTTCCAGCAATAGTGGGGTGCTCCGGAACCTGGAGGAAGGATTTCCATCGCACGAGGATCAGCTATGGGGACTCAAACGCGAGAGGTTTGTCGCACGGAGGGTAACACTGCTTATTCAGCAAATCGCCCCGCGGCTAGAATCTGCAGCGTGCGCTGGGATAGAGACGCAGGGTTACAGCGCTGCAGTTGCTGCCAGCCGTGCAAGCACCGTACTCAGGGCTGAATTCTGGGTTCGAGACGGGGGAAGGAAGCGCTCCATCTCGGTTCTCCACACCGGTCAGACCACAGAGGAGGCCAGCAGCCACCATGTTGGTAAACTGACGTCACCACCCCTGTTTTCGACTGACCGCAGCTCATTCAGCCATAGAACAGGTAATTTCAGGCTGCAATTCGCCTGCGGCTTGCAGACAGATTGCTAGGGCTCAGCGCCTGGGTGCTTCTTAGAACCTGATCTTATCGGAGTGAATACCGAGCGCGGGGCGGCCGAGTTCCGGCTCCCAGAACCGCCCTGGCCCAGGGCTGCTGAGCCTGCGGAGGCTGCTTCTTGGACCCTGCTCCTACCAGGGCATACAACAAGCACTAAGCAGCCGAATTACGGCTCCTGGAACTGAGCCCGCGGGGACTGCTTCTTGGAGCTTACATTTATAGGAGCTTACACCGAGCACGGAGCGGCCGAGTTCCGGCTCCTGGAACTTCCCTGGCCCAGGGCTAGGAGCCCGCGGAAACTGCTTCTCGGTCCGGGTCCTGCTGAGGGCCGGTCAGGACTCACCCGGTGCTTTGGTTGCCCGGCAAGGGGAACGAAATGCTGCCATTCGCATAGGATACCAACATGGCAGAGATCTGATGTCTGCAGAAAGCGGCGGAGGAGGGAACTTCATCAATACCAGTGGTGACATAAGCAGTTGGTCTCCTGGTGGGGGGGGTGAGGCACAGACACCCGAGTCTCCTCAATTTGTCGTCGAGCCAGAGGGAAGGAGCCGGGCCGCCGCCAGCGCCCGGAGCAGGCCCAGCGGCTCACCAGCGTGGTGACCGCGTGACCCCAATTGGAGAGGGGGCGGAGCGGAGCCGCCACCCGCAACCACAAGGTGGGCAGACCCGCGACCCAGTGGTACATGGGCGTGGTAGGAGGGGCAGGGCAGAACCGCGGTTCGCGCTATGACGAAAGAGCGTGCAAGGTAAACAGACCTGTGACAGCCTGGCGGGTCAGGCCCAGTGGCCTGCCAGTGTGGTACACACGTCACCCCAACTGGAGTAGGGGCAGAGCAGATCCTTCTCCCACGCCCGGATCAGGCCCTGCCGGTGTGGTGGTCACGTGACCCCAATTGGAGTGGGGGCGGAGCGGAACCGCCACCCGTGCCCGCAGGGTGAGCAGACCAGTGATCAACCTGCAGATCAGGCCCAGGGGTCCGCAGGTGGGGTAGGAGGGGCAGGGCAGATCCGCCGCCCGCGCCTCCAAGGTAGGCAGACCTACAACAGACCGGCGGATCAGGCCCAGGAGCTTGCCTGCGTGGTACAAACACCACCCTAATTGGAGTAGTGGCAGAGCAGAGTCGCCGCCCGTGCCAGGAACAGGCCCAGCGTCCTGCAGGCGGGGTAGTCACGACACCCCAATTGGAGTAGGGGCAGAGCAGAGCCTCCACCCGTGCCCGAAAGGTGGGCAGATCTGCGACCGACCAGTGGGACAGGCCCAGTGGCCTGCCGGTACGACAGACACGTCACCCCATTTGCAGTAGGGGCAGAGTAGAGCCGCCGCCCGCGCCTGCAGGGTAGGCAAACCTGCAACCGACCGGCGGATCAGGCCCGGTGGCCTGCCGGCATGGTACATTCGTCACCCCAATTGGAGTAGGGGCAGAACAGAGCCGCCGCCAGCTCCCAGAACAGGCCCAGTGACCTGCCGGCGTGGTAGCCACGATACCCCAATTGGAATAAGGAGAGAGCAGAGCCGCAGCCCACACCTGCAGGAAAGATACGCAAGCAGTATGAAAAGACAAGGAAAAAAAGGACCACAACCAGTGCAGGTCAACGCAACTTTAGAAGAGGTAACAGCTGCAGCAGATGGAATGTCAGATAAAGAATTCAGGATATACATGCTTCAGATGATCTGGAGTCTCAAGGAAGACATCAGACAGCAAAATCAGACAATGAAAGATCACTTCGACAACGAATTACGCAAACAAATCCAGGAAGCAAAGGATCAACTATACAGGGAGATAGAGGTTATAAAAAACAAACAAACAGAAATCCTAGAAATGCAGGAAGCAATAAACCAACTTAAAAACTCAATGGAGAATACTACCAGCAGAGTAGAACACTTAGAAGATAGAACATCAGACAATGAAGACAAAGTATTTCAACTGGAAAAGAACATAGACAGCTCAGCAAGACTGCTAAGAAACCATGAGCAGAACATCCAAGAAATATGGGATAACATTAAGAGACCAAACTTAAGAGTCATTGGGATACAGGAAGGTACAGAGCTCCAAACCAAAGGAATGAGAAGTCTATTCAATGAAATAATACAAGAAAACTTCCCAGACTTGAAGAATGAGACAGAATCCCAAATCCTAGAAGCCTACAGGACGCCGAATGTGCAAAATCATAAGAGATCCACACCTAGACACATTATAATGAAGATGCCCAACATACAGAATAAGGAGAGAATTTTAAAAGCTACAAGAGAAAGGAAGCAGATTACATTTAAGGGTAAGCCAATCAGGATAACAGCTGATCTTTCAATACAGACTCTGAAAGCTAGAAGATCCTGGAATAACATATTTCAAACACTGAAAGAAAATGGGCTCCAACCAAGAATTGTGTATCCAGCGAAATTAAGCTTCAGGATGGAGGATGAAATTAAAACCTTCCACGATAAACAAAAGTTTAAAGAATTCGCAGCTAGAAAACCATCTCTTCAAAACATTCTCGCCAAAGCATTACAGGAAGAGGAAATAGAAAATAACAATGAAAACCAACAGTGGGAGGTAGGACAGTAAAGGGGGGGAGGAATAATCAAAGAGGAAAACAAACCATGTTTAGTAACAGAAATAAACAAATATGGCTGGAAGAACAACCCATATCTCAATAATAACCCTAAATGTTAATGGCTTAAACTCACCAATTAAGAGACACAGGCTAGTAGAATGGATCACAAAACAAGACCCAACAATATGCTGCCTACAGGAGACGCATTTGATAGGAAAAGACATACATAGGCTGAAGGTGAAAGGTTGGGAAAAATCATATCACTCATATGGACTTCGGAAACAAGCAGGAGTGTCCATACTCATATCAAATAAAATAGATTTCAAGCCAAAGTTAATCAAAAGAGATAAAGAGGGACACTACATACTGCTTAAGGGAACCATACACCAACAAGACATAACAATCATAAATATTTATGCCCCAAACAATGGTGCAGCTATGTTCGTCAAACAAACTCTTCTCAAGTTCAAGAGTCTAATAGACCACCATACCATAATCATGGGAGACTTCAACACACCTCTCTCGCCACTGGACAGATCTTCCAAACAAAAGTTGAATAAGGAAACTATAGAACTCAATAACACAATTAATAACCTAGACTTAATTGACATATATAGAATATACCACCCAACATCAAACAGTTACACTTTTTTCTCAGCAGCACATGGATCCTTCTCAAAAATAGATCATATATTATGTCACAGGGAAACTCTTAGACAATACAAAGGAGTAGAGATAATACCATGCATCCTATCTGATCATAATGGAATGGAACTGAAAATCAACGATAAAAGAAGGAAGGAAAAAGAATATATCACTTGGAGAATGAACAATAGGTTACTGAATGATCAATGGGTTATAGAAGACATCAAGGAGGAAATTAAAAAATTCTTAGAGATTAATGAAAACACAGACACAACATATCGGAATCTATGGGACACATTGAAAGCAGTTCTAAGAGGAAAATTCATTGCTTGGAGTTCATTCCTTAAAAAAAGAAAAAAACCAACAAATAAATGATCTCATACTTCATCTCAAAATCCTTGAAAAAGAATAGCAAAACAACAGCAAAAGAAGTAGAAGGCAAGAAATAATTAAAATCAGAGCTGAAATTAATGAAATCGAAACAAAAGAAAGAATTGAAAAAATTGACAAAACTAAAAGTTGGTTCTTTGAAAAAATAAACAAAATCGACAGACCCTTAGCCATGCTAGCAAAGAGAAGAAGAGAGAGAACTCAAATTACTAGCATACGGGATGAAAAAGGCAATATCACAACAGACAATTCAGAAATACAGAAGATAATCAAAAACTATTTTGAATCCTTATACTCCAACAAATTAGAAGATAGTGAAGGCATAGATAAATTTCTTAAGTCATATGATCTGCCCAGATTGAGTCAGGAGGATATAGACAACCTAAACAGACCAATATCAATTGAGGAAATAGAAGAAAACATAAAAAGACTACCAACTAAGAAAAGCCCAGGTCCAGATGGGTATACAGCAGAATTTTACAAAACCTTTAAAGAAGAACTAATACCAATACTTTTCAAGCTACTTCAGGAAATAGAAAAGGAGGGAGAACTTCCAAATTCATTCTATGAGGCCAACGTCACCCTGATACCTAAACCAGACAAAGACACTTCAAAGAAAGAAAAATACAGACCAATATCTCTAATGAACCTAGATGCAAAAATCCTCAATAAAATTCTGGCGAATCGGATACAAAAACATATCAAAAAAATTGTACACCAGGATCAAGTAGGATTCATCCCTGGGATGCAAGGCTGGTTCAATATACGGAAATCAATAAATGTTATTCACCACATCAATAGACTTAAAAATAAGAACCATATGATCATCTCGATAGATGCGGAAAAAGCATTTGACAAAGTACAGCATCCCTTTATGTTCAAAACTCTAGAAAAACTAGGGATAACAGGAACATACCTCAATATTGTAAAAGCAATCTATGCTAAGCCTCAGGCTAGCATCATTCTGAATGGAGAAAAACTGAAGGCATTCCCTCTAAAATCTGGAACTAGACAGGGATGCCCTCTCTCTCCACTTCTGTTCAACATAGTTCTCGAAACACTGGCCAGAGCAATTAGACAGACGAAAGAAATTAAAGGCATAAAAATAGGAAAAGAAGAACTTAAATTATCACTATTTGCAGATGATATGATTCTATACCTAGCAGACCCAAAAGGCTCTACAAAGAAACTATTAGAGCTAATAAGTGAATTCAGCAAAGTGGCAGGATATAAAATCAACACGCATAAATCAAAGGCATTCCTGTATATCAGCGACAAATCCTCTGAAATGGAAATGAGGACAACCACTCCATTCAAAATATCTTCAAAAAAAATAAAATACTTGGGAATCAACCTAACAAAAGAGGTGAAAGACTTATACAATGAAAACTACAGAACCCTAAAGAGAGAAATAGAAGAAGATCTTAGAAGATGGAAAAATATACCCTGTTCATGGATAGGCAGAACTAACATCATCAAAATGGCGATATTACCAAAAGTTCTCTATAGGTTTAATGCAATGCCAATCAAAATCCCAACGGCATTTCTTGTAGAAATAGAGAAAGCAATCATGAAATTCATATGGAAAAATAAAAGACCCAGAATAGCAAAAACAATGCTAAGCAGGAAGTGTGAATCAGGCGGTAAAGCGATACCAGACTTCAAACTATACTACAGAGCAATAGTAACAAAAACAGCATGGTACTGGTACCAAAACAGGCGGGTGGACCAATGGTACAGAATAGAGGACACAGAAACCAATCCACAAAACTACAACTACCTTATATTTGATAAAGGGGCTAAAAGCATGCAATGGAGGAAGGATAGCATCTTCAACAAATGGTGCTGGGAAAACTGGAAATCCATATGCAACAAAATGAAACTGAATCCCTTTCTCTCGCCATGCACAAAAGTTAATTCAAAATGGATCAAGGAGCTTGATATCAAATCAGAGACACGCCGTCTGATAGAAGAAAAAGTTGGCTACGATCTACATACTGTGGGGTCGGGCTCCAAATTCCTCAATAGGACACCCATAGCACAAAAGTTAATAACTAGAATCAACAAATGGGACTTACTCAAACTAAAAAGTTTTTTCTCAGCAAAAGAAACAATAAGAGAGGTAAATAGAGATCCTACATCCTGGGAACAAATCTTTACTCCTCACACTTCAGATAGAGCCCTAATATCCAGAGTATACAAAGAACTCAAAAAATTAGACAATAAGAGAACAAACAACCCAATCAACAAATGGGCCAAGGACCTGAACAGACACTTCTCAGAGGAGGACATACAGTCAATCAACAAGTACATGAAAAAATGCTCACCATCTCTAGCAGTCAGAGAAATGCAAATCAAAACCACCCTAAGATACCATCTCACTCCAGTTAGATTGGCAGCCATTATGAAGTCAAACAACAACAAGTGCTGGCGAGGATGTGGGGAAAAGGGTACACTTGTACATTGCTGGTGGGACTGCAAATTGGTGCAGCCAATTTGGAAAGCAGTATGGAGATTTCTTGGAAAGCTGGGAATGGAGCCACCATTTGACCCAGCTATTCCCCTTCTCGGTCTATTCCCTAAAGACCTAAAAAGAGCATGCTACAGGGACACTGCTACATCGATGTTCATAGCAGCACAATTCACAATAGCAAGACTGTGGAACCAACCTAGATGCCCTTCAATAGATGAATGGATAAAAAAAAATGTGGCATTTATACACAATGGAGTATTACTCTGCATTGAAAAATGACAAAATCATAGAATTTACAGGGAAATGGATGGCATTAGAGCAGATTATGCTAAGTGAAGCTAGCCAATCCCTAAAAAACAAATGCCAAATGTCTTCTTTGATATAAGGAGAGTAACTAAGAACAGTGTAGGGACAAAGAACAGGAGAAGAAGATTAACATTTAACAGGGATGAGAGGTGGGAGGGAAAGGGAGAGAGAAGGAAAATTGCATGGTAATGGAAGAAGACCCTCAGGGTTATACAGTGGAGGAGGTAGAGAGAGAGGAGGGGAGGGGAGGGGAGAGGTGGGGAGGGGGGATGGTGGAGGATGGGAAAGGCAGTGGAGCACAACAGACACTAGTATGGCAATTTGTAAATCAATGGATGTGTAACTGATGTGATTCTGCAATCTGTGTATGGGGTGAAGGTGGGAGTTCATAACCCACTTGAATCAAAGTGTGGAATATGATATGTCAAGAAATTTGTAATGTTTTGAACAACCCACAATAAAAAATTAAAAAAAAAAAAAAGAAAAGAAAAGCTCCCGCGGCTGGGGATGTGGCTCAAGCGGTAGCGCGCTCGCCTGCCATGCGTGCGGCCTGGGTTCGATCCTCAGCACCACATACAAACAAAGATGTTGTGTCTGCCGAGAACTGAAAAATAAATATTAAAAAAAATTCTCTCTCTCTCTCTCTCTCTCCCCTCTTTCTTTAAAAAAAAAGAAAAGCTCCCTTTACTTAAACATAGTTAAATGTATTTCTTTGTTGTCTACTGTTCTTAAAAGTTTAAACTGAGAAACCACTTATGATACATAATCATTTATTTAATTATTTAATATAATAATAATATATTCAATTATAGAATTTATAACTGCTTTGTGAAATGAAGCAGAACTAAAATCTGTTATTATTATTAGGTTCAATTGAGGTAGATGTATTGTTAGACCAGGACGCAAGAAAAGACCACTGACTCCAATTAAAATCGAATTAAAGCAAGCTTATTATTTCGACCGGCCAGGCTGCCTCTCCCACCCAAAACCGCAAGGACAAGATAGCAGCAGCAGCTTTCCTGCAGCTCAGCTTTATAGCCCAGAAAGTTACACAAAGGGGGGTTACAGATAACAAAACTCTGACAAGCATAACACAAATGGTAGTTTACATTTTTGCTGGCCCCAACATCAGAATTTATGAAGATCATTAGAGCCTCAGAGAGGGTCCTTATCTGGCCAGGGAAGGCCAAGATTTGTGAGGTGTCACTAAAGTTTCAGAGGGGGCTGCTATCTGGTCAGAGAGCCAGGCATGGGTGAGTTCAAGGCACAGGCAGGCATTCCAAGCAGGTTCAGAATTTGCAGTAATTTATAGTAAAGCTGAAATTATCTTTTCATGCCTTTGTGGCGAGATGGCTCCCAATTTTAGGTTGGGTCTATCAGTATTTATTACTTAATAAATATGATCCAAGCTGTATTGAGTAAAAGTTTTCAACCACTTGGAAATCTGTTATCCAACTTATCTAAACATAGTTTAAATAACAATTGAGCAAAATATTATAATTAGATTTTTAATGTAATTTATACTGGCAAATTTTCTTTAAAAAAGGAACAATACCATGTTCATTTTATTAAAACTTTTAGTTGGATTTGGTTGTCATTTTATTTTATTAGAAAAATGTGCTTCAAAACTATATAGTTCATCAACAAGTTTGTATTAAATACCATAAGTTCATGATGTTAGTCTCATGTTTAAGATAAACTGTTTTTTATATATATATAAATTGTTATAAGGAGATAAAAAGATTTTCAGCTTCCCTTTTCCACAGTGTTAGTCTTGCTCCTGATGCTTGCCCCACCCTCAGGGTGAAGTTGCTAGTGTAAGCGGATTAATCCTGAAGGGAGAAGTCCTATACATGGTCAAACAAAAAGCTACTTCACAGCAAAGGAAACAATCAAGAATGTGAAGAGAGAATCTACAGAATGGGAGAAAATCTTTGCCACCACATTTTAGATACAGCATTAATATGTAGGATGTATAAAGAACTCAAAAGAGTTAACACCAAAAAAATAAATAATCCAATTAATATATTGGCAAAGGTACTGAATAGGCACTTCAATCACATCACATCACAAAGGATTTAAATCACAGCATACATCACATCAATGTTTATAGCAGCTCAATTTACAATAAACTATGGAACCAGCCTAGGTGCTCTTCTACAGATGAATGGATAAAGAAAATGTGGCATTTACACAATGAAATAGTACTCAGCAGTAAAGAGCAATGAAATGATGGCATTTGCAAGTAATTGATAAAAATGAAGATTATTATGCTACATGAAATAAGCCAATCCCAGAGAACCAAAGGCCAAATGCTCTCTCTGATATGGGAATGCTAACTGATAATAAGGGGGTTAAGGTAGGGAAGCATAGAAGGATTTTGGACTAGAAAAAGGGGAATGAAAGGAAAGGGAGGAGGATAGGAATAAGAAAGAAGGTAGAATGAACCTGACATAACTTTCCTATGTCAATATATGAATACTGACCAATGTAATTCCACATCATGTTCAACCAGAAGATCGGGAAGTTATACTCCATATATGTATAATGTGTCATTCTGTTGTCTTGTATAGCTAATAAAAACAAATAAAAAATAATATATAATAAAGAACAAATATAGATCCTATTTATAGTGAAAATCAATAATACATGATTTTCCTGAAAACAAAACTTTGAGTCTTTTATTTCAAGCTCATAAACTCTTTATTAATACAGATATTTTCATGTTTCAGAGCCTCTCTTTTTTTTTTCTTGAAAGCAATCTGTGTCTCCCCCTCATTTAGTATGTTGTTTTACTTCCTAAATGGTGATGTTTTACTTCCTACTGGTGATGTTCAGTTATATCCATAGGTTCCATCATAAAGCTTGTTTAAGGGCAGTATTTTTCCTGGTTAGACAAAGTTTTTATATATTCTGAGCATTTCCTAACTGAAACTACTTAGTCAAAAATAAGGAAGTGATCAAAATGATCCAATTCAAAATAGTGAAATCTAATTGAACATTATAATAAATGTGTAAAAATAATACTCATAAACCATTATTGATTATAATGAGAATATTGCTCTATTAGAACCAAATAATTATTTTATCCATGTCTTCCTTATTTATTTTTAAATTTTATTACAATTATTTCATTTTAATTTTATTTAAAATACCATCTAGTCTACATTTTAATGATAATTCTTGATATAATCATTAATAATTTCTATTCATGTATTTGTCTACTTATATTTGCAAGTGAAATGTTCTATAACCATGGTTAAACCTTTATCAGAAAATTAGAGTACACACAAAAAAGGGCCACTAACTGAAAACAAAATGTAAATTTGTAACAGATAATATCACAACAGATAATGTCACAATGACATGGAAAAGAAAAATGTTCAGATCTGTGTGCCTCTGGAAATTATCTTTTAAGAATTTCAAACTGATTACCTTTGTTAGTTTGGATTTGTTTTGTTTGCTTCTAATGTGAAAAGGGAAAGATACTAGCACATTTTCACAGTGAGGAAGATCACTGATCATCTGCAAAGATAGACCACAATTCTAAAAACCAATTGGATTTTCAGTGTTCTCCATCCCCTCAACCTTTTTACTTTAAGAAAATTTTCAGAAAGCATATAGCAAAAGCAAAATCTCTCATGTCTATGTCAATATAAATCTTGTGTTTGTAAATTAATAATAATGTTATATTTATTAAAAGAAAAAAATGCCATTTGAAAAGAATAAAGGAATGTTTATAACCAGACAAGATGTATCGACAACAGTGAAAGTTGGAAAGCCATTCATTAAATCATTGCTGACATAGTATACTAAACATATCTTCCTGTTTAATGGTGCATACCAGTGAGAATGTGGCAGACACAAAGACAAAAATCTAGAAAGATTCAACAATTTTGTCACCAGAGTATAGGGCACACTGAAAATATGTGCAATTGATCATAGTTTATCTAAGGAGAAATCTAATTTCTGATTTCACAGTCAAATGTTTACTTTCTTTGCCTAAACAGAATGTAGAAAGATCATGTTCTGAGAAAAGAAATAAAAGAAAATCCAAGAACATTAAGTAGAAATGAAGATATATAGATATAGAAAATGAAGATATATATATATATATATATATATATATATATGTAGAGGTAAATAAAACAAAAATAGAGGAAATAGATGAAAATCTACTTATGAAATTATATTACCTATTTCCATTTTTCTCTGTCCATATTATGGGCTTTTTGCAATAATTTTCTGTGATCTTATGTTAAAAGACACACACACAAAAATTCTTTATAAAGAATCTGTTCATGGGGCTGGGGATGTGGCTCAAGCGGTAGCACACTCGCCTGGTATGCGTGAGGCCAGGGTTCGATCCTCAGCACCATATACAAAGATGTTGTGTCCGCTGATAACTAAAAAATAAATATTAAAAAATTCTCTCTCTCTCTCTCTCTCTCTCTCTCTCTCTCTCTCTCTCTCTTTAAAAAGAAAAAAAAAGAATCTGTTCATGACAGAGGAAGGCAGAGAGTCAGAGAAGCAAGTGATATGACATAACACTGCATGTGAACAACTCAAGGCCAACTTATGTGTACATAGCCAGTACAGTAACACTCCTGGACTGATGCTTTGCTGATTCTGGCTTAATATTCTTGTACATCTTAACTTTGAGCTTTATAAGTGAGATTCTTGGGACAGTGGCACATGTGCATAAGAAGGATAGGTACAATATGTCCATTCAATTCCATGCTATTCTACTCACATACAGTGTTCTTCCTGCTTTATGAGCACAAAATTCTGAGAGACACAAAACAAATGGTGATTCAGCCTGGCTTCAAGCTAGTGCACAATAAGTGTGCTTATACATAAATAAGTGAGACCTTGACAGCCTGAGAGACAACACTTTAGATCAGAACTTGCTTGATGCACAGGAATGGCCAAATAATTCATTATATCCTTTATTTTTCTTGTTACTTGTCTATATGAGTCAATAACTTATGATTTAAAAGGGATGAAGTGGAAGGGGAGATAAACACCAGGCATAAAGTGTTCCTTTTGAATTCTGATTTATGCATAAGCCAGTGGTAGAGCATTGGTAGAATTCCTTTAATCAAGTAAAATAAAAGCACTTTAGGTAGTTTGTGCAGTGTTTTCACAGTTTTAGTAAGAACAAATCCATGTGACTTTATAAGATGAAATTAGACTCAAGTAATTCAGATGATACCTCCCATTAGTTGAAAGTGTATGCATCATATTTTAAGTTGCCATCACATGGTATAATGATAAACAATTACAGTTATTTGAATGATTTATTTTTTACATTAAATGACATTTGAAAAATATTTAAAAAGCACTGTAAGTTGAGAGAGAAAGAAGAGAGAAAAAAAGACTACAGATGAGCAGATGAAAGTCTTACATTTTAGCATGGTCATTGGTACTTTTTACTTTTTAAAAGAATGTTTCCATACATCTTTTGACATTGGGTTCCCCAAATGCTGTAGTTAGCCTGGTCATGAGCCTTGAAATTAGTTACAAGTAAAGCTCTGTGGTGTGATTATTAGCTATTATAAATTGGAGTAGAGGAATGGATGCAGAACTGTAAGGGTCTTTCTACAAAGGGGGAAAAAAAATAAACTTTTCCATAGGTGCATTGGATTATATAAGTAAGGTTAATTTCTGTCAGAATATATAGGGCTGGAATATTAATTAATTTTGTTTAAAAAGGAAAAAAAAAAAATTTAACATTAATATTAACTATAAGAAATATATATATACAAAAATGAAAGGTAACCATTGTTCCTACAGTTGTGCTTCAATGGTTAGCTGGAGGACCAGCCATCACTAATATTAAAATATATTTAGAAATATTTAGAAAATTTTATCTCAACTCCTATTAAATATCTGAGTCATAACTTTTTAAAAGCATACCTGGGAAATCTTGTTATGTGTAGAATTATGATTCAAATTTTAGGGGTACACTCCAGAACAACTAATTAAACTAAAACATTTCCAGGTGAATCTGAGACTACCATACTGCCTTTAGCATTAATCAGAACTTCTCCACTGTTAACTATAACTTCACAGACAGACAAAAACATAGACACTGATTATGGCCATACTTAACCTGCATGGCAAAGGATGGTAGTAACTTAAATAAGAAAAAGGGCGTGCTTGGGGGTGAAGGTACAAGAAAGCCCCAATTTTTTTTAGTACATGTGGACACCAGTAAGTTTTTACTAAAATAATGAAAAATACCCTTTTTATATTAAAGATATTTATTTTAGTACATAAAATATGAACATAGCCAACCTAAAGAATGACCTTTAATTTTGTGATTAATAAGTAATTATAATGGGGATTTATGAAAGTCTATAGCATTAAACTATATAAAAGAAGTAACTGTAAGTTAGTAAGACTACATCTTTGAAAGTTCAATTTCTTGTATCTTCTGGATTGAATAAAGATAGTGTAAACTAATACAGATAATGAAATAAATTTTTAATTGATCAAGAAAATATAACTCAACTAAAATTAAATCTGATTTTGAAAACATATGTATATCAAAAACAACTGTTGAATATCTGTATAAACAAAATATGAGTGCTGTAAAATATCTGTACAAATAGCAAAAGAGAATAATTCAGTATTACAAGTTGCCAGGTTAAAAAGGAAATGAACTGAGGAAATATACAATTTTATTTTAATAAAAATTTTTAAAATCTTGTGGTTTGTCTTGATTCATCATCAAAATATTTTATGTTTTCTTTTTGCTTTTATTGTAAAAGAACAAAAACTGTAAAACTGCTTTAGTAAAAGTATTTTCCTCTTTATTTTCAGTTTTTGGCTTCTTCAGAACTATCCAACATGTGGGACTTTTTTTGCTTGGCTAGAGAATAAGCAAAATTGTAGGATGTTTCAAGACAAAGTTCTTTGTTGGTACAAATCCAAATTTTGGTTAAGTTCCAGACATTTCAAATTAAGCATCATTTAAACAACAACAACAAAAACAACAATAACAAGAGAACAAAAATCCATATGGTACAGAATAGAGCAATAAAACATTTCTTTTCAGCTCTGTTTGCTTTATACACCCATTAGCTAAATCCTTACCACACAAGAAGCACAATGCCTTTTTCATCCCTTTGTGCTATGCAATGAAAGTAAAACTGAAAGACACACAGTTTTCACCCTACATTCTTTCTTTGACATTTTCTACATTAAACGGAGATGAATGTAAACAAAGACAGATGTCCATAGTCACAATGTCAAGTTATGTTTCCATTAATTCTTCTCAAAGGGAATTATGATGTATGTTATAGTGTGGGGTAGATGAAAATAACACATTTCTTGAACATGCCCTTAAATCCCCATGGACTCTAAAATTTCTTTGAAATGAAGCAGTATTTTAGAAACACAACTAAACCATTTATGGTTTGATCAAAAAGTTTTACAAAATATGAGGTGAGGTTTAATTTTTTTGTAAATAAAATTTTGGTGTTATGATTGAATATATCGATAATCTATTGAGAGTTAGAAGCCCAAAGACATCTTAGTAAAGACAATTTCCCAGTACAAGTTATTTTCGAGATCATCTGTGATATATAGTCATTTAATATTTTCAACTGTATCATCAAAACTTTCATATCTATAAATATACATTATGTTCTTTAGTATTCCACATGCTATTATTGTTACAGGGAGCCACCTCAGAAATACTCTTAAGTTCAAATTGAAACAAAAGAGAGGTTTATTAACCTGGCCAGGGACTGTCACCCAATGCTCTGTGGGAGAAGAGCAATTTCCTGGCCTGTGTCTTGGGAATTTAAGGATGAAAACCACAGCTTAAGGGCTTTTCTCAGTGTCATGTAAGTAAGTTACAGAAGCTTAAAAAAAGCAGTTAGCTTACAGCTTAGTTAACCACATCTCCGGTCCAAGCAAGTGTTAGACAACCATATCCTGAGTTTTAGCTGAGCAAGAGTGATAATCTATTTCAAAGTCATGGAGACCCATAAATGTACTCAAACTCAGAATGTAGCTTACCATGACCACCACAATATCCTGAGTTGGATACATTCTGTGGGGTACAAAGTACAGAAAAACAATCTTTAAAAGAAGTCAGCTTTCATTTCTGTTTCTCAGAAATGGGTCATGCAGTTCTCTCTTCACAGAAACAGTAACAGATAAACTAAAATTGAGTCTAGAATGGCTAAGATGGAGTTCCTACAGCCACACTTTTTGTTCATATAACCATAGTGACTCCGTTCCTGCTATCCCAGTGTGAGGATGGCCTTAGGCCTGAGCCTAAACAACTCCATTTTAAAAACTCCAGTTTGAAACCTGCAGTCTCACTAGGCACACCTAATGGAGCCCTCCAGTATGGCCCACAGACATAAACAAGTCAATTCCTCCACCCTGAGAAAGTAAAGCCTCTGGCAAGCTGTCCTCTCTGGATAAAAAGGAAAGGCAAAGAGATCAGGGTGGAGACCACCAGACCAGATGTTTCTGACCCCAGGGTAAATGATGTTATTGAAAAATCTGGTGGTAGCTTATAAGGATTGAAAGATGGGTTAAAAGCCCCCAAAATTAGTATAAATAATGGAGTTAATGAACATAGATTCAGCCAGCCAAAATAAGGATGCATTTGAGATGGAGGGCCTGATGAAGATTTGGACTGACATCCCATCACTTGTCATCATTTGCCTTATCCTCTGTGTGATCCTCACCACTTTCAAACTCTATGGCCTCATCTGGACCCTGGTGAGAGCCACCACTTCTCCCTATGACCCTCTCCTCAATCGGTCATTCACTCCACACCAGAAGACGCCTGCCTTGGTTCCAGACATGATCACTGTGGTCTGAGTGTGCATCTGCTGGACTTAAAGCATAAAGCTTGAGACTTCTGAACTTAGCATACAAAGAGAATGTCTGTCATTAGCTTTCATGATTAAGTGTGTTCGCAATACTTAGAATTAATCTAGAATTGTTTGCTGTTAATTTATTATGTCTATTGCAGTGCCTAGCACTAAGGATTGTCATTTTCTTGATTAAGAACCTATAGAGTAAAATTTTACTGAGTAATTTGAGTGAAGAAAGCATTGTAAAGGGCAGAAGTGCATGGACATTCTTTGTTTTTCCCCCTCGATTGCATACATTACAACTTTGCCCCCTCGCGACACCCAGTACTAGTAACTTATTTGATGCTTGCAGTTATCTCATTTACTCATCATTTTATTACTGATATCTATAAGCATTATGTCTTTATGATCAAGTTAATTCAATTATTCACAACTATAACCTATAACTTATACTCTTGCTGATTTTATTGTTTAGTTTACACCACAATATTATAAACAAGTCAATATTATAAACTAGTGAAGAACATGATATTTTGAAATTTTATATTTTTGTTGATGTTACTTGAACTGTTTTCAGAAAAAAATAATTGAGAAAAGGGAGACATAATGATTATCTAGAAACTCTGTATTTTTAGCCTAACAATATTTTTCAAACTTTAAAAATTAGTTAGCCACTTGGGTAATTATTGAATACTACCCAAAGAAAGCCAAATACCATTGATATTAGTATAAATGACTAATTATAAAGACTTTAATTCCCAGCTATGTGCCATATGACCTCAACAAGCCTAGCTATTTCTTGAGTCTATGGAATGCCAAACATGTACCCTTATATAATTCAAACTTGCTTCTTAGTATCATATTGTGTTAGTCAACTTTTCATCACTGTGATCAAAATACTTGACAAGAACAACTAAGAATAGGAAAAATCAATTTTGGACTCAGAGTTTCAAAGTTTCAGTCCATGATTGACCATCTCCACAGCTCTGGGGATGGTGAAAGGCAGAACATCTTGGCAGGAAGGGCTTTGCACAGGAGAGTTGCTCAGCTGATGGCAGGATGAAGGCAAAGAGAAAAAGAGAGGAGCCAGGAACAGGATATTGCCAAGGCCACATCCTTAGTGACCAACTTCCTCCAGTTATTACCCAAATGACTATAGTTACCACCGAATAGGTATTTCAAATTATTTGTTCATCATTTGAATTAATCCACTGGTTAGGCTTCAACCAATCTAATCATTTAACCTCTGAATATTATATGTTACAATACACAGGAGAATTTGGGGACATTAAATATCCAAACCATGACATTTTGCTCCTGGCCTCCAAAAATACATGTCCATTTGACAATAAAAAATGTATTAAATTCATCTCCAAGAATGTTCATGGTATTAACAGCTACAACATAGCCCCAATGTCCAAGTTCAAAGTATTCAAGATTAAAGGTAAACCTAGCTGTGACCCCTAAAAAACATCAAAAGCAAGTTTTATGCATCCAACTTACAATGGTGGGTAGTAAATATTTCCATTACTAAAGGGAGGGATGGGGCATTTAAAAAAGGAGATAGGACCAAAGAAAGACTGAAATCCAGCTGAACAAACAAGTTACTTTATGTCCAGCATCTGTGGTTTTTTGGCAGTGAGGTTTGGTCTCCAAAGGACTTTGGTAACCAGACTACTATGAACTTGAGGGTTGCAACCCATATGGACTCTGTCTTTGTTTGACTCTGCTCACTTCATATACCTTTCCTCTGCAGAAATTTCATGTCTCTAGCATTTATTAATCCCAGGGTCTCTATTGAGTTTAGGCTTCACTCACACAACTCTGTTCATTGGTCTCTCAGAAACTGACTACAGGAATCCTAATCCTGCTACGTTTTTCCAGGCCTACCATGCATTTCCATTGAAATCTAAGTTGAAGCCTCATGAACACCTCACTCCAGCATCACTTATTACCACAGACCATCACCACCTGAAACCACTAAGGTCTACTACCAGCTCCCATGTAACTGAACCTCCTTGAACCATGGCTTCAGCAGACTCTGAATGCCTGAGCAGCTAAAAATGGTAAAATAAATCTGAGGAAACAATTTGATAGGGTCCCCATGGGAGCACTATGTCCCTATGGTCTCTTCTTGAAGAAATTTTGGTCTTTATGCACTTGACTCTATGATGGGTGAGGTCTTGCCAATTCTTGAAATGTCTTCATGGCATCTTTCCTAATTCTGTGAACAAAGTACTTAACATCTCTTAAGTAGCAGTAAATTTTTCAACAACCACACATACATTGGCCCCAATTTTACATGCATTTTTCTACTTAGACCAAACTTCACAGTTTTTCAATTCTTTCCTCCCTGCTGTCTGCTCCCAATTCTCATAGTAAACCTGATTAAAAGTCACCAGGAATAATCATGTCAACACCTGAATTCTAAACTGCCTTGAAATCTCCTCCACCACTAGATTAATTAGTTCATCATCTTTAAATTCAGCCTCACACAGTCTCAGAACATGGACAAAAAGTAGAATTTGCCACTCCATGAATGGCCTCTAGTTCACTTCCAAATAGAGTTCTCATTTCTCTCTGAAACATCATGAGCTGTTTTTACTCTCTGTTTTTATATCAACATTCTGATTTTCTGAGTACCTAGCAGAATCACTCATTAAACTCTGCTTATAATATTCTAAGGCTTCTGTATGGTACATCTCTAAAATTTTTGAAACTCCTCCTGAAAACCAGTTCCAAAGGCTTCTGAAGCATATATATTGTCATAGCAATGACCCGACTTCTTGGTGACAATTTCTGTGTTAATCAGCTTTTTGTCACGGCAACCAAATTATCTAACAAGGGATTAGAGGAGAAAAATTTTATTCTGGGATTAATTTCAGAAGTTTAGTCATTGCATAAGGGCATTATGGGGAGGAAATCTACTCAGTTAATGGCAATCAAGAAGCAAAGAAAGAGGGAAGTACCAAGGATAAGATATTGTCCAAGGGTACACCACTAGTGTCCTACTTCTTTCAGCCATGCTCTACTTGCCTATAGTTACCAACCAATGGTCTATTTAAGTTATTAATCTGTCAAATGAATCACTGATGAAGTTAGAGCTCTCATGATCCAATCTTCCTCTCTGAACATTGTTATATTGTCTAACACATGAACTCTTTGAGTGATATTTTTAGATTCAAACCATAATGTAGCTACCCATGTCTCTCTTGCTATTGTATTCCAAGGAAACACTGTTCCACAAGTTTCCATTATAGTCCATTAGTGATAGCAAAGGTCCAAATCTCTTTTAGGTGTGAAGAAAGATTTTCTGCAAAATATTTATCCCATAGTTCTGCCCATGCCTAAGTAGCAATATTGACTCCAAGATCATTATCTTATGACAAGTAAGTTTAACACAATAAAAAGAGCATTGGAGAATGGGAATAGAGCTACAATTTAAGTAAAAATACAAGAATAATTCTATTTCTCTATTTATATCTAAAATTTACAGTTTACCAAATTTTTAACAAAAGCATAAATTTAAAAAGAAAATTAAAGCTACAATTTTTATTTATAAAAAATAACATTTTCAACATGTATGCATTCCCTAGATAATAAATTATTATTACACATGTAGACATTTCTATTTATATAGAATTATTTTAATAAGATTGTCTTCAGTGTTGCATCTCCATGTTTCAAAAACAAAACAAAACAAAAAAAAACCCATGAAATTGAATATTCACTTCCAAATTTAAAATTCTTTTTGAAGTTTGAGGGAATTTTTTTTTCCACCTGAGATAATATTTTATTTTTGCCTTCCAACTTTCCAATGAAATATGCCAATTTTGTTGCTGTTGCTTTTGTTGTTGTTTGTTTGTTTGTTTTTGGTACCAGGAAAATGAACCTAAGGGTGTTTTACCATTGAGCCACATCTCCAGCCTTTTTTATGTTTATTTTTCATTTTGTTACAGGGTCTGGCCAAGTTGTTAAGTGCCACATTAAATTGCTGAGGCTAACTTTGCACTTGCAATTCTTTTGTCTCAGCCTTGCATGTGCCACAGCACCTGGCAGCAGACAAAAGTTTTAACAAATGAGTACAATATGCTTAGTCTATCATGATTTAACAGGTTAGAAACTTGATTGTGAAAGATGCATTACCTTTTCTTTCAACTGCTTCTGGGTCAGCAGTGTGACTTTATTGTGTAATTTCAGATAAGATACATTTTACTACTCAGGAAAGAGTTTTCTTTCACTTACTTTGAATTATTGTATTTTTATAGAAGAGTCTGTGACACTTCAGAAAATGTTGATAGAAATGCAAATTAACTAATAATTTTTAATTTTAAATGCACAATTAAAGAATTTTAGAAAATAGTAAATGAAATGCCCAGAAATTTAAAATATTAAGCAGTAAAATAAAATTTCTGAATTGAAAAGCATTATATTGCTTATCTGCTTTGTGACTTCTGAGCAAGACACAGATTATAAATTTTAATTTCTCCATTTCTAGAAAGTGAATGACAAAATTTGTACCTTGGTTTTATGGTATTTAATATAGCAGGCCATTTAAGAAGATCAACTCAGTTTTAAAACATATTTAGCATTCAATATATATTGTTATAATTGTAGATAACATCAATATTGTACACTTATTGTTATTGTTATCGTTGTCCTCTTGATGCTGCTAAAATCTCAAAAGTATGTGTGGGGATTAGCTCTATAACAGGAAGAATTTTAATTGTCATACATTTTTGAAAGATATTAAATACCTTGTAAATACAATGTAAAGAGAATCACTGAAAATGTACAAAAGAAATAAAAAAGAAATGTATGTTGTAGTTCATATATAGCATAAATTTTGGAAGTAGCATTGATATAGCAATGCTATGAAACAGTGATAGAATGAAGACATTAGCATGTATTTGCGGTTGCCATCTGTTTATAAAGTTTTTATGGAAGAAAATTCAGAGAGTAAACAAGTAAAATAATAGGCTTAAAATATATAATTATTATTGATCCGATTTACATAGCATACATAGAACAATGTACAAATTTTTATACCCATGGTAGACACAGAGAAGCTCAATTTAAATTAATGCATTTATTTTAACTTACTTTGACTAGATTATATGAACATAGAAAAGAAAATAGTGTACTAAATGTATACATGTATACATCATATCCTTTTTCATATTTCATGGCAAATTAAAGTCATACATATTATAAATGGGCAAGAGAAAGTCCTTCTAAGTCTATATGTCATCACCAAACTGCAGAGAAAACATTTTGGAAGTACTACTGTGACATGAAATTTGCAAAATGCAAAGAAAGATTTTCCTGAATAATGTTGCATATTTCCTGCTTAACAATGTTTGATTCTTCCTGCAGTTAGAATCTTCCCTCAAAGACTCATGTGTTGAAGATTAACTCCAGCTTTTTTTCACTATTGGAATGTGTTCAAATGTTTAAGAAATGGAGACTAGCGATAGGAAATTAAGTCACGTGAGAAATGCTTTTGAAGGTAATGCTGGGACCCCTATGTATATTTTTTATCATTTCCTATGTACTGTGAGTATTCACATACTTCTGCCATGTTATACTGTTTTGTTTCCAAAACAACTGACGGATGATTCATAACTTGAAGCCTCTGAAACAGTAAGCCAAAATAATCCATATTTCCTATATAGCTGATTATTTAAGTATTTCATCACAGTGACAGAAAACTAACAGTTCTAACCATGTTATTATCATTCTTAATGGGCATTAGTGAACTGTATCACAAGAGATATTATTATTATTTTTTTAATCTAGGCTGTTAATGTTTAGACATGAAGTATTTCCCAAATTCTTATGGAGAAATGCAGGGATGCTCAAGGTGAAATTGTCAGGTTATAAAAGCTGTAACCTAATTAATGGATTAATAATTTGAATGTATTACTAGGGGGTAAATGTAGTCAGTTATAGTGTAACTAGAGGAAATGGATCACTGTGGATGTGTTATTTGGGATTATACATGTCTCTGGCTTCTTGATCTCTCTCTCTCTCTCTCTCTCTCTCTCTCTCTCTCTCTCTCTCTCTCTCTCTCTCTCTCTCTCTCTCCCTCAGAGGATCATGAGATGAGCCACTGCCATCTACCATGCTCTTTCACCATGATGTTCTGCTCCACCTCATTCAAGAGTGATGGAGTTAGCCAACTGGACTTCTGAAACAATGAGATGCAAAGAAATTTTTCCTTCTCTAAATGGTTCCTGTTAGGTGTTTGGTTAACAGTGTTGAGAGTTGTCTTAAACATAGGCATAAATCTTTTCCAGCTGTTTCCACTGAAAGAAAAGCTTTATTATATCTACCATTTACCTGTACAGCAAGAATTTTGAAAAATCTCAAATTTACTAAAATCTTATTTATATATAATAAATGGTAAACTCAGCCTGTAGAATATCAAATGAGTTCTCAAGTGTGAGAAAATTTTTGAATAGAAAAAGTGTACTGTTTTTCTTAACTTGTGAATATGATTGAAAATATATGGTATATTTCAGAAGGTAAAATTATTTTCAAAACTTGTGGATTTTGTAAAACATACTTGAAGTTTAAAACTATTTAATTGAACATTATTAAATGAAAAATCTGGGAGATTTCCTTCATTGATCTTGAAAATATTGTTAGTAAAAATATTTAGTAATGACTTGCACTAAATTTATAACCTTTATTCAATATTTTTATAACCCTATCATTGATCACCCTCAGCTATTTTGAAACTATAATGCGCTTTAAAGTTGTAAAATGTTAAAAAAATGTAATTAAAAAATAATATAGCATAAATAAAACCTAAAGCATTGTAGAAAATTTTTAATGTAATTATTTTAAGATCTGATAAAGCAGTGACATATGAGATATTATTTTGAGAAATAATGCCAAGGAAAAAAATACAGTTAGTAACATTTGCTTTAAAAATAATATTGTAGTCTAAAGTTTGGAAGAGTTTTCTGTAATGAATCCTTCTATAGGAGGTCAATACTGGAAGTAAAATTGAGTACAGATGCCAGAGTCTAAGACTGTGTGAAAAAAATTTAGATTTCATGAAAAGACAGAATTAACATGAAAATTACAATAAATGATTTCTTTCAAAAAAATACATATTGTCTCCTTTCTTATACTGGTATATGGTGGCAACCTTTCCTCAAACATGCTTGCTTTAATTTTTTAGATAAATGCTGTTCTCATAAACTCTAGTAAATAGTATCTTTGACTTTTCTTTCCTCTTGTTCTAAACTAAGAACTTATTTCTTTGGAAGATTTTTCAATCTACTTACTTCCAAGAATACTTTACCTTTTTCACCAATAAAAGAAAGAAATGGGAAAATGTCGCGACCCCTTGCCCGCAAGGAAGACGCAACACTCAGGAATCTTCTCTCAGCAGTTTATTCAGGTCCCTTGATATTTATTATTCTCTCTTCTTCTCTCCTCCCGGATGCCCTCCCAGCCTTAATAAAGCATCTCAAGCCCCAATGCAAAGCTGCCACGTGGAGCTTTCTCATAGGGTGATAAGGGATTACGTGCCAACTCTCCAAAAAAGGAGTTGTTTATCACAGGCCACAGTGGAAGCCGGCGCCATCTTCTAATGGCGGCCACGGTCTATAGGAACGGCTCACCACAGGAAAACAATGAAATTCATTGTAGCTCATTTCAGTAAGGTAATAAATACCTCATGTAGCTCCTTGTATACAGTAAAATATAGTCATATCAGTTTAAAATCATTATTATTTAAGTTTAAAATACATTAATTTTCAATCAGAGAAAAATATGAAACCTCAGATATCATAATAAAGTATTTTAACATTCCAATAACCTAAAATTGACTTTTTTTTCCCAAGCTCAAGCTTTAAAACCTTACCTATAGGTTTTTTCCCTTGTTATTGTGGTATATATGTTCAGAATTAGATATTCAGAAAGTTTTTCCCTTATGCAAGTCAATATGACACCCAAATATATTCTCAAAAATCAAACTTCCATAATGAATTATCTGAAGAATGGGGCATATTTCAAGATTTATATCTAAGAAACTCATGTAGTTAGACACATAAAGGTAAATTTGCCTTTTATGTGTTGATGTATGTTGCTTTATTTGCAAGGGCAGGTTCTGGAAATATAAAATAAATTCCCAATGTGCAGTGAGAAGTCAACCAACTGAGGGCAGGTGAAGGGAAGAGAGACATTGTAAAGTTGAATTACTAACAAATTTTTTTTTGGAATCAGAGTAAGTTCAATTTATTAATTTGACAATGTAATTCTATAAAGTTGAAAATAATTAAAACACATCAATAGAACCAATGAATATCCATTTGGTCCCAAAACAGTATTGTATCTAAAAAGGTCTTCACATTATTCAAGGTGACCAAGATTTTCTTCTGTGTTATCTTCGAGGAGTTTTATCATTTTGAGTTTTATATTAAGATCTTTAATCCTTACCTTCAAAAACTATATATTGGCCAAGATGTCTGTGGTAGTTTTATTTGTTAAAAAGAATATGTTCTGGTGATTCTGGGAGTGTGTTTTTTAATTAGATTTAAATATAACTTTGTGTGCCTAACCAATTGCTTCAAATTAACTGATAGACATAAATATACATATATCATACTTCATTTGTTCATATATTTTTATCTTATTATAGAAATTAACATTAAGAAGATGCATTTTTTTAATTACTATGAAATTCCCCAGGTTAAAAAAAACTAACAAACTTATATTTCCTGTGGTAAGAATCAATGGGGAAAAGCCCTAACTTTACCATGAGATAAAATGGTACAGTTAAAGGAATTCCTCTACTAAACACAGAGGTAACACTAATGAGAATGCTATTCTACAGAAATCAGATGACATTCAGTATCTTGATTACAGCTCAAGGAGACACCTGTCCCATTATAAAAACTAAATGATGTGTATGGTTCCAACAACTCTGCTAATGTTTCTAAAGTCTTAAATGGCCTCCACTCCCAAATCAATGGTATGTTGGATTCTACCTTAAGCTTTAATGAGTTACTGTCTTCATGATGTTCAAAGACAAGCTAAAATATTAATTGCTTTTGTGCTAATTGTTAACATTTTCTTATCTTACCTATTGTTGTCCTAGAAAGATTGCTACCCCTATGTACATATGTTAGGTACAAGGGAGTTTCCATTTCCTCTGACTAAGCTAAGTTTCCATTTCCTGCCAGAAGCTTTTCCCCTTCCCACTCACCACCCATTCCCTCATAGCAACAACCAGGCCCTTGACAACGCAGTACATCACCCTGCCTGTGTTCCACTTGCCAATAACAGGATCCCATGAGGGAGCACTGGCCCTTTGAATTCTCAGGCCCAATTAGCTCATGCCCCGTCCTCTAATGTATCTACTCAACCTTGTGCTGATGGGTGCATAGCTGTTGTCCCACTAGAGTGGGCGGGCAGCCATCTCCTGCTTCCAAAAAATCCTTGGTTGAACCTCTGTTTCTGGTGAGATGAATCTGCTTTCATTGGTGCCATGACTCGGATGGGGCTCCCTTGCCTTTAAGTAGGACCCCCATCCCTCCGAAGATCACCACCTGAGCAGAGACCAACCTGCACCCATCTTCTCGATTGCCTTCTTCACATGCATCCACCATCAGCCTACAAGTTGGTGAGTCTCCCTCTTCAGACTTTTAAACCCGCTGAGGCACGGTAACAGGGAATTAGCCGTCAATCCTCAGGCAGTACCTGTGGTATCTCGCAGGGAGGTGGTCACAGTGGTTCTCTTGGAGTCTTCCCCCTTCCTTACAGACCTTGACCCACTTGAGAACTGGTAAACCCCCTCACCTCCTCCTCTCTCATTCTGAAAAGCCTGGCACCATGTGACCCATAGCTCCCCAAAACAACTCTCTGTGGTCCCTCACCTGCGGATATCAATGACACCCAAATCCTTGGCCTGAGGTCTAATTTTGATATTGGGCTTCAGTGGGATGCCTCTCCAGTCAACATTTCATACTCTTCCTCATTGCACCATGGAGAGTGCCGGCTGACTCCCCCTCTCAAATTCCTCCTCAACAATTTGGACACCCTCAGTCTAATGTGGAGATCAAACCTAAGAAATTGATAAAAAGTCTCTACTCAGGATTGGCCCAATTATTCCTTAGATAACCAAAATTATTGGTCCCCTTATGGGTCCTTAGAGCCCGTGATTTTGCGGGATCTCTACAACTAATGCAAGAGATCAAGAAAATAGGCAGAGATTTTATATATTTAAGCTTTCTCTCTCCTTCACTTGAATTCGTCTCTCTGTAGCACTTGCAACCCAAAGCATGTCCTTTTTGAAAGAACAATCAAGGCTCATCATCAGAGAAAATGCCTGTTTATTGAGGAACAGCTCTGCATATTTAAAAAACCCCGGGGGTGGTTTGACAGTTATGACAGTTTAATAGTTAAAAGGTTTGACAGTTGGCATAGGGTGCTTTCTGATTGGTGGATAAGAATCATTTGAGTCAGCAGGGCTAGTCTGATTGGTGGGTAAGGATCATGTGAGCCAGTAGGGCTCACCATTGGATGGCTCTTCTTGGGGGATGGGGAAGTTAGTCTTTGGAGCCAGGGTCACTCCCAACACTTTTGGCTTATAAACCCTCTTCTCTTTCTGCCTCCTCACCCATGGATTTCGATGCAGCTGATGAGCCACCGCCATATCGTCACCCAAACACCCCCCTCCTCTTCCCTTGTGTGCCAATCCCTGCCACTTTAGGTCCTTCACATCCTCCCTCTCCAGGCCTTCACTCACTTCCTCCTTCAGTTCTCCCACCACCTGTTTCCGCTCAGTCTGTCCAGCCACACCCTACTCAAATTATGGCTCCTTTAAGAAAGGTTGCTGAGGCCAAGGGGTTTGTTAGAGTCCAGGTGCCTTTCTCCATAGCAGACCTTTCAGATTGAAAAATGCTTGAGTTCCTACACCACCAACTCTGCCTCATATATAAAGGAGTTTCAATAGTTACTCCAAGCCTATAGCCTCACTTTTGAAGACATGATCCTGGCCAATACCCTTCTCCCAGAGGGACACAAATGGGTCTGGGAATAAGCCTGTAACTATGCTGATGAGATCCATCAAGCCACCCTGCCCAGTCACTAGGCGCCCAGGCAGTTCCTGACCAGGATCCTAATTGGGACTACACTAGTGCCGCAGGATTGGCCCTGAGGGACCAATTTTCCACTTGCCTAGCTGCGGGACTCAGACAGGGGGCTCAAAATGTGGCAAACTGAAAAACTCCCAAGAAATCATTCAGGATAAAAACTAGAACTCTTCTACCTTCCTAGATAGACTGACTAAGGCTCTCTAGTAATATACTAGTTTGGACCCTGAGACCTCTGATGGGAGATAGTCCCTAATGACCTTCCTAATGAGTTACCCTGACATTTGGGAAAAACTTAAAAACCTGGAATGGAAACCCTTGACCCCTCAGACTGAAGTCCTGGCCACAGCTTTTAAGGTATACCATAACCAGGAAGGGAAGGCGAGGAAACAAAAAAACCCAGATGCAGACACAGGCTTTATAAGGACCTACCCCATGGACCCCTTCATTTCCAGTCAAATGCCCACAACCCAGGATGTCTCCTGGGCCTTACTTTAAGGATACTGGGCATGAGAGTGTGCTAATCCAAGGTACCTACACGCCCATGCCCAAAATGCCAATTAAAGGGTCACTGGGCCATGGACTGCCCTGGCCCCCAAAGGAGAGCCAGATCTGCCCCAATCCCAAACCCGGAGTTTTGGGAACTGGCCACGGATGACCGAAGGGGCCTTGGGACTCCCTCCCCAATGACCACTATCAACCTTCAGGAGACCAGGGTCACTATTATGGTGGATGGATGCCCAATTAACTTCCTTTTAGACACAGGGGTCACTTATTCAGTCTTGAGGGAGTTTTGGGAACCCACTCTTTTCATCCCCGTTCCCCCATTGTCAGGGTAGGGGGACAAACCATCCTGCCCAGCAAAACCCCCATGCTCTCTTGTAGGTTTCACCACCATCCTTTTCCCCACAAGTTTTTTGGTAATGCCCCAGTGCCCCATTCCCCTATTGGGAAGAGACACCTTAGCCAAATTCCATGTTTCCATCACATTCCATTCTAGCCTTTCTTTTATCCTCACCCTTGCAGAAGCAACCCACATGTTCTCTCCTTCTTTCCCTCTGGAGGTAAACCCTCAACTTTGGGACACTTCCACCCCCTCTCTGTGTCCCTGTCAGAATTAATTCAGCATTTCCCTTGTCAACCTCAATACCCTCTTTCAACTAGCAGTCTTCAGGGCCTATAGCCCATTATTAAGGACCTATGGTGCAAGGATTTAATAAGACCTACCCACTCCCCTTAAAACACTTCAATTTTGGCCAAAAACAAAAAACAAACAAACAAAAACCTAATGGACAAGACTGCCTTGCACAAGAGTACAAGACCTGTGAATCATTAATAAGGCTGTCAGACCCATTCACCCTCTGGTGCCAAATTTCTACACTGTCTTCTCTTCCATTTCTTGCTTCTCTTCCTACTTCTCAGTCATTGATCTAAAAGATGCTTTCTTCACTATTGCTCTTGCTCAGGATTCTCAGGATATCTTTGCCTTCACTTGGACTGACCCTAAGACACCTCATTCTAGCAACTTACCTGGAAGGTCCACCCTCAAGTTTTCAGAGATAGTCCACATATCTTTGGCCAAGCTCTGGCACAAGACCTTCGGGTTCTTACTCTCCCCTGCTCCACTCTTTTGCAGTATGTGGATGATTTACCTCTGCAGTCCTTCCCTACCTATCTTTTAGAGCAACACCGTCTTCCTCCTTAATTTCCTCTTGGAGAAGGAATACTGGGTGTCTCCTCAAAAAGTCTAGCTCTCACTACCAGCAATTACCTACTTAGGAGTCCAGGTATCTTAGGGAAAAAAAGGCCATCACCCTGGACCGAAAACATTTGATTCAAAATTTGCCCACCCCACACACCAAAGAAAATAGTCTCTCTTTCCTGGGGCTGATGGGATACTTCCAAGCCTGGATTCCCAATTTTTCCCTTTTAGCTGCCCCACTATATGATATGGCAAAGGGAAAATCATTGGTGACCACTCCTAATGCCATCCGAGCTCTGTTCCACAAACTTGGGCAGGCCCTTCTTGTGGCCCCCACACTCCACTTACCTAATGTGCCTAGACCTTTTGTTCTATATGTCCATGAAAACAAGGACCTAGCCCTGGGGGTGATAGGCCAGCAGCAGGAACTGACATTTGCTCCAGAAGCCTTACCTACTACCACCAGCTATCTAGCCAATTGATAGGAGATATACAACAGGTAGCCAAGTAGATTCTTTAGCCACAGCTTAGATTTGCTTACAGCAGAGAAGGGAGGACATTGCCTATATCTTCAGGAAGAATGCTGTTTTTATGTTAATCAATCAGGAGTGGTAAAAAATAAGATCAAACAACTACAAGAGCAATTAGAGAAAAGGAAACAACAGTTGGCCTAATCCTCTTCTACGGAATATATTTCCAGGTTCTATTATTGGTTGGGTCCTCCCATTACTTGGTCCTCTACTTGGGATTTTTTTGTTTTGTGCCTTTCTACCTTGTATCATAAAATTTCTACAAAATCAATTAGGCAGAATATCTAATCAGACTTTTAACCAGCTTCTCCTCAAGGATTACCAGCTACTTGCTACCTCAGAAGACATATATTCCTCACATGAAGGCCTCACCAACTGCTGACAGTACTTCACCACTTTGGATATGGAGCTACAAAATGGAAACACGACTGGAGGAACTTTACTAGTCTGTCACCCAGGGTTTCTAGACCCATTCACCTTCGTGTGCCTCCTCCTGACCACTGGCCTTCTCTCAGCCAGTCCCTCTGCTGGACCTCCAGCCAGAAGCTAATGTTGTATTTCCTCTTTTCTTCTTCTTGCTGTTGCCTTCAGGTGTCTTTGGTGTCTTTAGTCTCATCATGTAGCTCACCTGGTTCATGGAGTTCATGGAGGCTTTCCAACAGGACAGCAGGATGATTCTCCCATTTGCAGTGACAAGGATTGTGTTATGCTCGAATTCGGGACCCCCAAAGACCACCAGAGACCCAAGATCGATGTAAGCAGCAAAGAGGTGTTTATTGCGAGCTAGCTCGGTCCACACACAGCAACTGGTGACGCTGAAAGGCCCGGAGCCCAGGGTTTGCAGCAGTTTTATACATTCTTTGGAGAGGGCAGGGACTTCACATACATCATATCCTCTTTTAGTAAATCATCACACACCATGGGAAAATCAAATAGCAACTCTAAAACATGATTAGCACATTCACTGGTGGGAACAAGTTGGGTCGGGTTGATTGGTCAGTACAAAAGGGGTATTCATTTGAATTGATTGGTTTAAGCCAAGAGGGGTGTACATGCTGAACTACATGGTTTCCCAACTTGTTATCAACCACCATAAACTACTGGGAGGGTTATCTGGCATCCCAGGTATTTCCCTGTCTCATGCTGATTGGTGGCTGCTAGGGGGCTGCTATGGATCCCCACCTAGCCTCACTGAGTCAGGGACACCTGGCGCAGCAGATCTCTCCTGTTATTTGTAGATAAACAACTTAGCAGGGTGGGAATGTGCCTAGGAGTGCTCTATGGGTTTTTCCAAGGACAAAGGTGATGTCCCTTCCTTGGACAGGCTTTGCTCTGAGGTAGAGGCTGGTTTTTCAATTGGATTGAGACTATCTATGATCTGTGGCTTCAGAGAACTTTCATGGATTTCAGCTCAGAGGAAATTTATAACTTCAGCACCTGGGTCTTCACGATGATGCTTCTTCCCTCTTTGTTTCCAGACATCCCTCCCCTCATTTTCCAACTCCACTTCAGCATTAAATAGCCAGACAAAGTCAACGCACCCATTCCCAATTTAAATCAAAAAAGGGAGGAATGTTAAGTACAAGAGAGTTTCCATTTTCTCTGACTAAGCTAAGTTCCATTTCCTGCCAGAAGCCTTGCCTCTTCCTGCTCCGCCACTCATTCCCACCAGCCATTGACAATGCAGTATGCCACCCTGTTCATCTTTCACCCACCAATATCAGGATCCCAAGAGGGAGCATTGCCCCTTTGAATTCTTAGCCCCAATTAGCTTGTGTCCCTTCCTCTAACAGACCTAAGTACTTAACCCAGTGCCAATAGGTGCAAGGCTGCTGTCCCCACTTGAGCGAGAGGGAAGCCATCTTTTTGCTTCCAACAAATCTCTTTGTTGAACCTCTGTTTCTGGTGTGATTGATCGGCTTTCAATATGCCTTGTCCAGACACCCATCACTGTCACCGTAAACCTCTGGACTATACCCTTAACTGTCCATGATAGAGAATACCTCACTTGACAGAGAACAAGGCTCTTTGGGTCATTTCTCCAAACTTTGCACTCTTTTTTGTTTTTTAGATGTATTGACCTTTATTTTATTCATTTATTTATATGTGGTGCTGAGAATCAAACCCAGTGCCTCACACATGTTAGGCAAGCGCTCTACCATTGAGCCACAGCCTCAGCCCCTCAACTTTGCACTCTTTAAGCAGGCACAGCTTAGATATGTTGTCACCCTACTTTTTTATGGAAATGGAATATAGAAATTGACAGTGGGGGAATGGAATAGTGGTTCACTTTATGTTTTGAATAAATAGCTGCTAGGAGCCACAGCCAAGTAATATGATGCATGGCATTTTTGGTTGAAAGGTGATGCCAGCAAGCCATTGAGATGATATGATTATGTTAAGATTTGCATTCATATGGATATTGGACTCCTGCTGTTCACTTAGGCCTGCTACAGGACTCCTGGAGAGTTCCCATTGGTTGGGGAAGTGCGGTAGGAGGGAATTCCGGCAGAGGAACTTCCTCTTGGGATCCAGGAGAAGGCCGCTTGCATCGATTGGCAATCTTCCCCGGAGCTTACGGGGCATTGGTGGCAGTTTCAAAAAATAAAATTTGTTCCTGCTTGAGTGGCTCGTGATTTTGTGCCCAGCCAGACTGCAGCAAATAGCCCTTTTTATTCTGCCTCTAGAACTTATTTTTTTTAATGAACTTTCTTTTTTTCTTCTTCCCTAATCTCTTCCCCTCCCTAATCTTCCCTTCCCTAATCTTGGCAGGAAAAACAAGATTACCTTTTTCTCCATCCTAGGCAGAGTTATCTGTTCTAGAGCACACACCCACCATAGGAACAAAGGAACTCAGACTTGGACTTTAGGATGGCACCAGAAAATCTAAGAAATGAATCTCTTCCCCAAATTAACAAGTTAATTATAACTCAAACACAAAATTCCTGGAATTTAACCTTTGCAAAATCTCTAAATTGCTATTAACACCCCCACCCCACCCCCCCAACACACACACACCTGCTCCCTTTCCCCTGATGGGGATAATTATAGCCTCTGAGGACGGGAGTCTCCTGTGTTTCTCCTTTGAGGCACTAAAACTTTTTTCTTTTACAAAAAAAAAAAAAAAAAAAGAAAGAAAGAAAGAAAAAGAAACAAAGAAAGAGAAAGAAAAGAAAAAAAAAAGAAAGTCAATGAGAAAAAGAAAACACTATTTTAATAACAGTTTGAGTGTTCAATTTACAGAATTGTCATATTCAGGAGAAACATATTGGAGCCTTCCTCCAAAAGGCTGAATTATCAACAAAAATTAGTAACCAAATTTCAGAACTATAATTAACTGCATTTATAGAAAAATAAGTGCTTAAATATCAAACTTGTTTCTCTTTCTCATAATTATTTAGACCCCATTCTCCTCCTCCAGCTTTTTTTTTCCAAGAAAAACTCAAATCCATTGATCCAGCCAACCACTAAAGACTATTATTTTTGATATTACTTATATAAAAATAACTCAAAATCCCCAAATATAAATGACTTCTCTTAAATAATGGAATATGATGTTAAAAAATAAATAAACAATTTTCTGATGAACACAGTCTTGGTAGGATTTCCAAAATAATTTCCTACATTATCACAAGTGAAAATGTTAAAATAATGTAATTAATTTCATGGCTCATTTTAACACATATGTTAAGTGCTTTTTGAATTGAATAGATAATCAAGTAAATTGGCTTGATGAGAGTTTACTAACAGGTTTTCCAGAAATCATTATTTGAATTAAAATAGTATTTTCAAATTATGTTGAAATCTACTAGAGGATATTTAGGACAGATGCTATTAGAGAAAAGGTAGACAGAAAATTTAATAATAATTTCTTCACTTTTTCCAGATAATGGTTTTAATTTTTGCTGAGACAATCTATTAGTAAATTATTGCTTGGGAATTTTTCCCTTGCAGAAGAAATTGGCCCATGTTTTCCCATAACAATATATTGGATTGATTGTGTTACCAACACGAGGCTGAATGCTGGGCATACATAGACCAGCAAAGATCAATAAAAAATTTCTTGAACTAGAATATTAAATTGCAAAGAGGACATATATGGTTAGATGTGGGGTAATGGAAACAATGTAACATATTGTTTAAGAGGATCAGGTATTGTACAACCATGCCTAAATTGGAATCCTGACTCTCTGCCATATACTAATATGTGTTAATTTCAAGTCTTTTTTTTTAATATTTATTTTTTAAGTTGAAGTTGGACTCAATACCTTTATTTTATTTATTTTTGTGTGGTGCTGAGGATTGAACCCAGGTCCTCGAAAATTCTAGGCAAGTTCTGTACCCCTGAACCACAACTCTAGCCCCTAAATAAGTTTCTAAATCTTTCTAGGACCTAGTTGTTTTTATTCCAATAATGGGAATAACTATTACTTCATACAACATTCTGAGAAGTTTTTAAGAACAGTTCATAGAATGTTTTAAGTGTTGTATTTTATATTTTGCATGAATATAATTGGAAAAGTATTAGGGTAAAAAGAAAATGAAGAGTTAGGACAAATTTGGGGAATGAGTGGTTGATGCAATAATTTAATAATGGGTAATTTTTTTTATTTTAAAAATAATATATATATATATATATATAATTGGATTTAGCATCACATTAGCAACACAACCAGTCCAACCCACCTCAAAATTGGCAAAAGCAAAAATGAACTAAGAATTTCATCATTGATACACAATATTTCAAAATGTAAATGACAAAATAATAATAAGAATAGCCAAACATGATGCCCATTATAGGAAATAGGTAAATAATACTAATAATACATAAGAAAGGAGAAATTAGCACTCCAGTGCTTAGCAAGTGAATTAGAAATGTTGACTCAATATCTATGTTATTGTGAATAGCACAGTAACAAAAGTGGGTTTGCACTTGTGTTTTGGGTATATAAATATCATTTTATTTGGATGTATACCCAGAAATTTGATAGCTGAAACACATCATGGATATAATTTTCTTTTCTTGAAGAACTTCCACACTGTTCTCTGTAATGGTTGTTCTCATTTACATTTCTACCAACAGTGTATGAGAGTTCTTTTTTTTTTTTTTTTTTTTCCACATCCTCACCAGCATTTGTGGGTTTTTGATTTGGGGTTATTTTTTGTTGTTTTCTTGTTTTTGTTTTTTTAAATAATAACTGTTCTAACTGCAATGAAATATCTCACTCTAGTTTCTATTTGCATTTCTCTGGCTCCTGATGACACTGTCTGTTTTTCCCACATATTTGTTCAACATTTGAATTTTTTCTTTGAGAAGTGCCTAGTCAGATGACTTGTCCATTTTTAAAAAAAATATATATTACTTGTTTTTTTTGTTGTTATTGTTATTGTTGTTAAATTTTTTTGAATTCCCAGTATATTCTAGATGCAAATCATTTGTTCAGTGAATACTTGGTTAAATATTTCTCCCAATTCTTTTTTTTTTCACTGTCTTATTTTTTATTTTCATTTAATTTTGTTATATATGACAGCAGAATGTCTTACAATTCATATTATACTTATAGAGCACAATTTTTCATATCTCTGGTTGTACACAAAGTAGAGTCACACCATTTGTATCTTCATATGTGTACTTAGGATAATGATGTTTATCTCATTCCACCATCTTTCTTATACCTATGTCTCCCCATTTCCCTCTCTCCCCTTTGCCTTATCTAGAATTCATCTAATTCCCCCAATCTCCCCACCACCACATTATGAATCATCATCCTTAAATCAGGGAAAACATTCAGCTTTTGTTTTTTGGGGATTGGCCAGCTGTACTTAGAATTATATTCTCCAACTCCATCCATTTATCTGCAAATTCCATCATTTTATTTTTCTAATGCTGAATAATATTTCATTGTGTATAGACACCACATTTTCTTTATTCATTCATCTACTGAAGGGCATCTAGGTTGGTTCCACAGTTTAACTATTGTGAATTGTGCTGCTATAACATTAATGTATACTGTTTTTAAGTTCTTTGGGTATAAACGTAGGAGTGGGTCAAATTGTGGTTCTATTCCCAGTTTTCCAAGGATTCTCCATATTGCTTTATGTATTGGCTGCACCAATTTGCAGACCCACCAGCAATGTATGAGTATGCTTTTTATCCCACATCCTCACCAACATTTATTGTTGTTTTCTTAATAGCTGCCATTCTCACTGGAATGAGATGAAATCTTAAAGTAGTTTTGATTTGCATTCCTCTAACTGTAGAGATGTTGAACACTTTTTCTTATATTTGTTGATTGATTTTATATCATCTGTTCATTTCCTTAGTCCATTTATTGATAGGGTTATTTGATTTTTTTGGTATTAAGATTTTTGAATTCTTTTTCTATCCTAGAGATTAGTGCTCTATCTGATATGAGTGTGGTAAATTTTTTTTTCCCCAAAAAGCAGCCTCTCTATTCACCTCACAGATTGTTTCTTTTGCTGAGAAGAAGCCTTTTAGTTTTAATCCATCACATTTATTTTTTCTTGATTTTAATTCTTGCACTATAGGAATCTTGTTAAGGAAGTTGGGGCCTAATCCAACATGATGGAGATTTGGGCCTGCTTTTTCTTCTAAAAGGCACAGTGTCTCTGGTTTAATTCCTAGGTCCTTGTTCCACTTTGGATCAAATTTTGTGTATGATGAGAGATACAGGTTTAATTTCATTTTGTTGCATATGGATTTCCAGTTTTCCCAGCACCATTTGTACATTTTTGACTCCTTTGTCTAATATAAGATAACTGTAATTATGTGGGTTAGTCTCTGTGTCCTTTATTCTGTACTATTGGTCTACAAGTCTGTTTTGGTGCCAATACCATGCTGCTTTTGTTACTATTTTTCTGTAGCATAGTTTAAGTTCTGATATAGGGATGCCACTTGCTTCTCTCTTCTTGCTAAGAATTGCTTTAACTATTCTGGATCTTTAATTTTTCCAGATAAATTCATGACTGCTTTTTCTATTTTTATGAAGAATGTCATTGGGATTTTGATTAGAATTGCATTAAATCTGTATAGTGGTTTTGATACTATAGTCATTTGATGCTATTAATTCTGCCTATCCAAGAACAAGGGAGACCTTTCTATTTTCTATGGTCTTCTTTTATTTCTTTCTTTAGTGTTCTGTAGTTTTCATTGTAGAGGTCTTTCATCACTCTTGTTAATTCTCAAGTGTTTTTTTTTTTTTTTTGAGGCTATTATAAATGGGGTAGTTTTCCTCAGTTCTCTCTCAGAGGATTTCTGACTGATATACAGAAATGCCTTTGATTATGGGTATTGACTTTATATCTTGCTACTTTGCTAAATTCATTTATTAGTTCTAGAAGTTTTCTGGTGGAATTTTTGGGTCTTCTAGGTATAGAATCATATAATCGCAAATAGTGCCAATTTGGATTCTCCTTTTTATATCCATATACCTTTAATTTCTTTCATCTGTTTAATTGCTCTGACCAGTGATTCAAGAATTATGTTAAATAGAAGTGGTGAAAGAGGACATCCCTGTCTTGTTCCAGATTTTAAAGGAAATGCTTTCAATTTTTCTCCATTCAGAATGATGTTGTCCTGAGGCTTAGTATATATAGCTTTTATGATGTTGAGATATGTTTCTGTAACCCCTAGTTTTTCTAGTGATTTGAACATGAAGGGGTGCTGTTTTTGTTTGTTTGTTTGTTTTTTGTCAAATGCTTTTTCTGCATCTATTGAGATGATCATGTGGTTCTTATCTTTTAAAGTCTATTGATGTGATGAATTAAACTTATTGATTTCCATTTCTTGAACTAACCTTTCATCCCTGAGATGAACCCCACTTGATTGTGGTACAATATCTTTTTTATATGTTTTGGGATCAATTTGCCAGAATTTTATTGAGAATTTTTGCATCTATATTCATTAGTGATATTGGTCTGATGCTTTCTTTATCCAATGAGTCTTTGCCTAGTTTTGGAATCAGGGTGATAGTAGCCTCATTGAATGAATGAGTTTGGAAAATCTCCCTCTTTTTCTATTTTATAAAATATTTTGAAGAGTATTGGTATTAGTTCTTCTTTAAAGGTCTTTTAGAGCTCTTCGGTGTATCATTTGGTTCTGGGCTTTTCTTAATTGGTGTCTTCTATTTCATTGCTTGAAATTGATCTGTTTAAATTGTGTATATAATCCTGATTCAATTTGGACAAATCACATGATTCTAAAAATTTGTCAATGCCTTTGATAATTTCTATTTTATTGGAATACAAATTTTCAAAATAATGTCTAGTTATCTTCTGTATTTCTGTAGTGTCCATTGGGATATTTCCTTTTTCATCACATATATTAGTAAATTGAGTTTTCTTTCTCCTTCTCTTTATTACCATGGCTAAGGGTTAGTCAATTTTATTTATTTATTCAAAGAATCAACTATTTGCTTTGTCAATTTTTTCAGTTTTTGTCTTAATTACATCGATTTCAGCTCTGACTTTAATTATTTCCTGTCTTCTATTACTTTTGCTGTTGATTTTGTTTTGTTTTGTTTTTGCTTTGTTTTGTTTTTGGAGGGGTGCTTTGAGATGTAATGTTAGATCATTTATTTGTTGATTTTTTTTTTATTTTTAAGGAATGAATACCATGCAATGAATTTTCCTCTTTCATAGTGTCCCAGAGATTTTGATACATTGTATCTGTGTACTCATTCACCTCTAAAAAATTTTTAATCTCCTCCTTGGTGTCTTTTGCAACCCAATTGGGGACAAGTGCATCAAACCCACTATTTATTCAGTAGCATATCATTTAGTCTCCAGGTGTTGGAATATATATTTTTTTAATTTTATCATTGATTTCTAATTTTATTTCATTAGGATCTGATAGAATGCAGGGTAGTATCTCTACTTTTTTATATTTACTAAGAATTGCTTTGTGGCATAATATATGGTCTATTTTAGAGAAGGATCCATGTGCTGCTGAGAAGAAAGTTTATTCACTCATTGAAGTATAAAATCTTCTATATATGTCAGTTAAGTCTAAGTTATTGATTGTATTATTGAGTTCTATAGTTTCTTTTTTCAGCTTTGTGTGTGTGTGTGTGTGTGTGTGTGTGTGTGTGTGTGGAAGATCTATGCAGTGGTGAAAGAGATGTCTTAAATTACCCAGAATTATTGTGTTTTGGTCTATTTGACTCTTGAACTTGAGAAGTGTTTGTTTGAAGTACATAGATAATCCATTGTTTGGGGAATATATTTATAATTATTATGTCTTATTGATGAATGGTTCCCTTAAGCAGAATGAAGTATTCTTCTTTATCACTTTTGATTAACTTTGGCTTGAAGTCTACTTTATTTCACATAAGGATGGAAACCCCTGCTTGCTTCAACAGTCCTTGTTAGTGGTATGATTTTTTCCCAAACTTTCACCTTCAGTCTGTAGATGTTTTTTCCTATGGGATGAGTCTCTTAAAGGCAGCATATTGTTGGGTCTTTTTTTTTTTTTTTTTAATCTAATCTGCCAGTCTATGTCCTTTGATTGGTGAGTTTAGGAACATTAACATTCAGAGTTATTATTAAGACATGATTCGTATTCCAGTCATTTCTGCTTATTTTTTGGTATTTAACTTGACTTGGCTTGTAATTTGATTAGGTTTTCTTTTAGTATAATACCTCCCTCTGCTGATTTCCATTGTTGTTTTTTACTTCCTCTTCATGGAATATTTAGCCAAGGATGTTCTCTAGTGAAGACTTTCTAGTTGTAAATTCTTTTAACTTTTTTTTTTCTTATTATTATCATGGAATGTTTTTATCTCATCATCAAATCTAAAGTTTAATTTTGCTGGATATAAGATTCTTGGTTGTCATTCATTTTCTTTCAGAGCTTGGTATATGTTGTTCCAGGATCTTCTATCTTTCAGGGTCTGGGTTAAAAAATCTGCTGAGATAGGAATTGGTCTCCCCCAATATGTGATCTGATTTCTCTCTACTGAGGCCTTTACAGTTCTATCCTTATTCTGTATGCTAGACATTTTCATTATAATCTGGCTTGGTGTAGATCTGTTGTAATTTTGTACATTTGGTGTACTATAAACCTCATGTATTTGATTTTCCAATTCATTCTTCATATTTGAAAATTTTTCTGATACTATCTCATTGAAGAGATTGTGCATTCCTTTGGTTTGAAACTCTGTGCCTTCCTCTATCCCAATAACTCTTAGGTTTGGTCTTTTGATGCTATCCCATAATTCTTGGATGTTCTGCTCCTAGTTTCTTACCATCTTCACCATGTAGTCAACTTTATTTTCCAGATTGTATACTTTGTCTTCATTATCTGATGTTCTGTCTTTTAAATGATCCAGTCTGTTGGTCATGCTTTCCATTGAGTTTTTTTTTTTTTTTTTTTTTTTTAAATTTGGTTTACTGTTTCCTTTATTTCAAGTATTTCTGATTTTTTTTTTCAGAATCTCTATATCTTTCTTGACGTAATCTTTTGCTACCTGTATTTGCTCCCTTATCTCTTTGTTGGTGTGATCAATGAATCCCTGTATTTGCTCCCTTAGCTGTTTATTGGTATCATCAATTGTTGCCTATATTTGCTTTCTTATCTCTTTGCTGGAGTGATCCATTTTTGCCTGTATTTGCTTATTTGGGTCATCCTTTAATTTACAGATCATTTTAATTATAAACATTCTGAACTCCTTCTCTGACATTTCATTAACTTCACTGTCTATGGGTTTTGTTATTTTAGTGTCCTGGTTTTGGGAGGTATTTTTCTCCCTTATTTTTTATGTTGTCTATGAGACTTTCTTTCTTGCAGTGTGGATCTGAGGTATTACAGTTTCTACCCTATAATCTGGTAGTATCCATGCAAATTATCTGTACCTTACCTTGGTGTTGGGCTTCCAGACCCTGCAGTGTCCCAGGATGAATGCTACTGCAACTATAGTTGGTGGGGGCAATAGAAGGAGGTAATTTGAGATAGCAGTGCAGATGTCTCAAGATAGATGCAATGTCTTTCAGAAATGGTGCTGAGGGGTGGGACATACACTGGCTTTGGGATGTCTGTTTCAAGATGCAGCTGCTTCTAGGCTCTATCTGTTGTCCCAAGTTACAGAGTACTGCATGGAATAGGCTATGGGGATGGCTGCAGAGTCTCAAGATGGAAGTGAGTTAGTCCTGAGCTTCCAGGTTGAGGAGGAATGGGCCCAGGCCTAGACTGGGCCTAGGCTCCCTTGCAGGTCAATGAGGCAGATCTGGATCTCCCATTCTTTATGTTGTCTCTTCACACTGTTGATTTGTTCCATTGTGTGCAAAAGCTTTTAGTTTGACATAATCCCATTTGTCTATTTTTGCTTTTGTTCCCTGTATTTTGGGGTTCTGATACACATCTTGAAGTGTTTCCACAATGTTTTCTTCCAGTAGTTTTAGTTTCAGTTCTTAAATTTAGATGTTTGATCCACTTTGAGTTGATTTTTTTATAAAATGAGAGAAAGCAACACATTTTTAATCTTCTACTTAGGCATATCCAGTTTTTTTCAGCACCATTTATTGAGATAATGTTAGTCACATAGGCAAAGATTCATGGCTCTTCGTGTGGTTATATTTTCAAAAAAATACTATACTATGATTTTGTAATAAAATGATTTATTTTTTAAATGTTTTTTAGAATTTGTAATTAATATGCTAGTGGGAAAATATCTTGTTAGATGTAAAATCTAAAAATTTCCTAGCTATTTTGCTTGATTAAAATTATTAAACTAAATTGATATGAAAATAATCTTATTATGAAATTGAATATGATTATCATGAAAAACACTTAGTGCAATTCCAAAATTTTAAGAGGAATACAGGTACATATTTCCTTTGAAAATATAAAATAAGTAACTTAGAAATGTTTGAGGAAATAATTAGAAGAAAGTGCTGATTGGCTGTCATCAAGGGGTACAGATGTCTGTGTACAGGAAGCAGGGCCATCTGTGTATACTCGAAGTACATAGTCCTGTGACAACTTCCTGTTCAGTGCAATATAGCTAAATCTGAAATAAATTGAATAATTATGTGTTAATTTTCAAGTGATATAGTTATTTACTTTGTTTTCAAAAATTTTTTGTTATTGTTGAGTTACAAATCCCATTTGTAAATAAAAATATTTTTGTAAATCATATTTATTTTGTAAATCACATTTAAGCAATAAATGATTAAAAATTCTCCTAGATATGTGATAAACTTGACAAAGCAGTTCAAACTTAGAAATCACATCATATTCTCTAAGTTATATATTCTAAACAATCATAGCAAAAGATTTTCAAATAAGAATGCATTCATGCACAAAATTGTTAAATTGTTTAATTTATGCAATGCAACATTCCCCTTTATTATTCTTTCTATTTCATAAATAATTGTCAGTGAAGTGAAGGAATCTCAAGACATGAAAAATTATGTGGAATTTACATTGAGCAGTTAGAATTAGTAAACTTCATAAAAAGTTGAATTTGATTTTTCAGACCTGTTTACCTACTTTTCCTCATTCTCTTTTTCATGGTCCTTCTTTGAGTGCACTGCTTTGTCTTCTGGCTGATATTTGCACTCTTATCTGCCTCCAACCTCAAGAACCTTTTCAAGTATGTGTTGACACAACATTAAAACTTTTAGAGTGAGGAAGAATAGAAAAGTGCTTACTCATTTCCACAAAAACAGATTTCCCTGTGCTTAAAATTGTACTGCTACTCATTTTCCTTCTCCATAAAAACAGAAACTTCATACCAAAAAAAAAAAAAAAATGATAATGGTTAGTATAGCTCCAAACCTTATTCAATTTGACTTTTCTCTGATCTAAGATTTCGTTGCTTGCACTGTATTTCACAACATTCTCTCTTGGCAAATTAAACTGTGCTCTTTTACATTCCTTAGACCTCCTCTTACATAATTTGTGTATTCAGATTGGATTTTTCTGAGGAACCATGTACCTTTGCAAAATTCCCTTGGGTTCAAGTACTTTTTGCTTATAAAGTAATGATGAAATAGACCCCTGTCACAACTACTTTCTTGGATTTTAACATTTTATTTTATACTATTTTTTACTCCCCCATTGCATATTGTGCTATAGGTTGTAGTTGCAGAGTAAATAATCCACTCCTAGTTTAAATAAGGCTTATTAATTATTAGAAACATAAAGAAACTTCATTCTTTAATATCCATAAACTGATAAAACTTTGGTATTTATTTTATTTTCAAATGTTTTCCATATATTTTCATAACACATATCCTAATTCTGATACTTAAATTTTATTTTTGGTCTCCTAAAATATTTTATTAAATTGAATTCTAGTTCTAATTCTAAAATATTCTTCATGTTTCAAACTTGATATTTATTTTACTATTACAATCGTACTGAAAATTTAGCTCAATAAAAGGATATTCTTTTATATACATATGATAAAACATGTCCATTTGGGACATTAACTAGTTTAAATTGTACAAAAACAAAATATAATATGAACTACTTTGATTAATGGAGATTCGCTGGAAAAATTAGAAGTAATTAATCCATTAAGTAGATAGCTGGCTGTGAGGCAGACATTCTTATGAGTTCAGATTTGCATTCATATTCCTTAAATATCTAAGATAATTTTTTTTCAAAAATTGAAATTTCTGTTTTCTTTCTTTAAAACTTCTTTTATTCTCAATTCTTCTATGTCTTAGTAAATGTAAGTGCTTCCTATAAAAATAGTCAGAATGGAATTGTGGGAGTGATTCCTCACATTTTCCTCCCTTGTACCCCTCATACCATTCTTGCCATGCTTCTGTCAATTCTCTCTCTACAAACTTCATCACTAATCCATGGGTCATTACTTTATGATATTTCACTGAACAATTGATCATGCAAGAATGAATTAAGACACACTGAAAATAGGATAGAATCTCAAGGGATTTAAATTAAAAAATTTGGAGAAGACCTATAAATAAGTATTATAAAGGGATAAATGCATTGACAAAGCATTAAATATAAGTAAAAAATCAGAGACTATATAAATAGGAGAATAAATAGAAATATACATAAGATCTGTGGAATTAAATCACATTATGGGTAGTTTAAACTGAATGTTAGAGCTGTAATTTTGATTAAAAAACTACAAAGTATGCAAAAGTATAAAGTGAAGAAGTTGAAAACATATTTTCCGCAAAATGTCCATCTCTGTCTCTCAGTTCATTTGTTAACTCTGTTAATGCCTTAGTTATGCACTCTGGTTTCCCACAGTGCTTGGGTGTCACACTTGGTCCAGCCTTCTGTAAGACTAGTTGCATGGGCTCTCTCTCATCCAGCAAAGAGGTCCACGGAACAGGGTGGAGTCGCTATTCAAGACCTCCACAGACCAAGCAGGAAGCAGGTCTGATTCTATGGAACAGTTACCATGGATATATAATCAGGCAGTAGCTAAGCAGATTACAGGCAGCCACCAATGTAATATCTGCGAACTGTGACCAGTCACGGAGCGGGCCATGGAGCAAGCACAGGGACCGCAACACATGGCCTCAGGCCCAGGGCTGTGCCTGGGGGTGGGGAGTAAGCAGCCTGTCACTCACACGCCTAGCACTAGGGAGTGGCCTGCCACTCAGAAGCCCTTAACCTATGCCATGTATGCAGTACTCCATGCACTTGTCCCCATAGCTAGTAACATAGGTAACAGAAACGTTCAGGTACACATGTGCCTTCAATGATATCTTCACTAACCCCAAATAGAAAGGTGCATATCTTATGTAAAGACCAATCAAAATTAAACATATATTTTTGTTTTATTTTTAATTTGAAATTTTGGTACCCATTTCTATGAAATATGTATCTTTTAAAATTCTAAGATACTAGGAATTTTTGTGTTTTTTTCTGTTGACTTAAAATGAAAATCTCTTTTGAATATTATTTTAATTATATGTGAAAAATTTCAAATATCTCAAAACAAAACTATCATACTTACAGCTAAAATTTAAAATACTATCTGTTGGTACTTCCTTCAGTCTTGTGATGATTTTATAATATTTCCATGTAAGCCTTGTATCTTATTTCCCCAAATTATCTGGAAACTCTTAAATAGTATACTAATAATTTATCATGTAGTATACTTTTAGTTAATCATTTGCTCAAGATAGAAAAGTATTATAAATTTTACTTTTTTCCTCATAGACCCTGGAATATGGCAGAGCTGAAATATATAGAAGTTATTTTACATGTTAATATACTAACGTGTACCCATCTGTCAATGTAAAACTAATAAAAAATATGCTTCTCAGGATTTAATAAACAGACAATAAATAGTGACCTTTTATTCACTTAATATTTTCAAAGACACAAATGCATCAGTCAAAGTAAAAAGCAAGAATCATTATTTTAGTTTTTGACCTTATTAAACCCATTCAGATATGCTAGTTTTGCCCTTTAATTTCCAACTTGGTTTCTGAAATAAGAATACTTTAGATTTTCATTGTTAGTAATACATAAAGTCCAAATACATTATTGATTTTTCTTGTTCTGGATTAGATTTACAGATCATTATTAATTGGATACTTCCAATGAAAGCTTTGTTTCTTGCTACTTTGATTTATTTTTATAATGTAACTTTTGCTTTGATTTCTTACTTTGCAATCCATCCTTATGTAGTTTATAAAATTGCCTTAAATCTATCCACTTGGATTGGGCTTTGACATAAGAATGTATTTGTCCATTCCTTCCCTGAGCACTTACTTTCCAATTGTTTTCCTTCCTTCTTTGTATACTGACAGCTAACTGGACCTCAACTGGAGTTATTTCCCAGCATCAAATTAAAACCTACAAACTCACTATATATTCTCAAGACTTAAACATATTTCCATGTCTGACTTCTTCAGCTACATCCTTTATATAGTGTTATATTTGGAAGCTAAAAATATACTTTGCTACAAAATTCTTTGGACACAATCTACTAGACCATGAATATTTTCATGCAGCCAAATTCATAAAAAATGAGTCTTGAGACTTGAGTAACAGTGTGTCAACAATGGACTCAGATAAGTCCTTCAATAGTTGGAAATGAGAATTCCATTGGACACAATTTACTAGACCATTAATATTTTCCTGCAGCCAAATTCATAAAAAATGAGTCTTGAGTCTTGAATAACAGTGTGTCAGCACTGGACTCAGATGAAGTCTTTAAATAGTTGGAAATGAGAGTCAGAGTCCTGAAAAAGGGTCAAAAGTAGGAGAAGGTGAGAATGCTTAAATGGGTTTATTATGTAAGACCACAGACCCTACTGCCTGATTATATCTCCTTAAGAGTTTCCAAAGAATAGGACTTTGACCAAAGTTATAAGAAACTACTGATAATGAGACATCAAAATTTCTGAAAAATCTTAGTAGTGATCATTCATGGCATGTTGGGGTTTATCAATAGGAGGGCCATGGTATGGATTTTCTAATAAAAGATGTGATATACTTACAGAACATCAGGAACTAGGTGACAGAGCCTTATCTTCATAGGCAAGTATGGCAAAAAGGGGTAAGAATACCTGAGTAGCTCCCAAGATGATTTCATCCTCAGAATGCTCTGATGACTAAACAGTTAATTATTTTCTGAGAAATGAGAGACAGCCAACTGTGAGGCAGCTTGATGTGTATAATAAAAATATCAAGAGCAAATGAGTATAAATTTGTTCAGAGAGTAGATCTCATGTACTGTATAGTCATACAAGGGACACAAGGATGGTTTTGGAAGTGACAGGCTAGTTCATTATTGTGATACAAGGCAAATGTATGCTTATGTCTTAACGCATCACATTATACACAATTAATTATGTACAGGTCTTTATATAGCATTGATAGCTTAATAATGCTGTAAAAATAAGAAAGAAAGTCCTGAGAATTATATTTCTTCTTTTAGTTCCTATTTCATAAATCCCCAACCCAGTGTTTTACTTCAAACAAGTTGAGTCAACTTAAGAAAGAAACCAATAAAATAAAAGAACATGCACATATTTTCTAGCATAATTATGTAAATAGAAAGAAAAATATCAGATTTTTCAAAAAAAAAAATGTTTGGTCTTATTTATTAATACTGTTCCTAGGAATAAGGAAGACCATCTTAGTTCTCTGGATAGAGTGGAAGCTAATGGAGGCCTGTAAAAATAATTTGTGTCTAATTTATTTTTAGACTTGAACCAGAGGGGTCAATAATACAAGTGTGATTATTCCAGTTAAGCCAAAGTTTAATAAATTAAAATTAATATCTCATCAAAATCTAAAAGCTTACTCTTTAAAGTATTACAAAATTGTAAGAAGGACCATATAGATACAAAAATAAACTTTCTACAGCACTATTGTAGTATATAGCTTTACAGTTATTAGTGATACTAGCAAAGATAAAGAGGGCTAGTTTAGCCTTGACCATTATTCATCCTATTAATTGCCTGTGAGGTTTGTGAACAAACCAGATTGTGCTGGACAACTCTAAACTTAAACAAAGGTTAGCTCTCCAACTGCAGCTGCTATTCAAAATGCAGTGTCTTTCATTGGAACAGAACAACATTACATTGCATAGTGAACATTCACTTCTTGAAATGCCTCAGTAGAGATGATCAAAAGCAATTACCTGGCAAGGACAGTAGTGAACATTAATTGTCTTGCCTCAGAGTTATTAATTTTTTTCTCCCATTATAAATATGATCTTCGGGGATTTTGATCATTTTGGCATTTCACTGGGCATTCCATTTTTATAATATATTGGCTACATAATGCTAATTGCCTCAAGAGTGCATGAAGTTTCCTAAGTCATCTAGAAATAATAAGTGTGTCAGGGGTTAGCAGATTAATTTAGCAGATATTAAATGTCCATTTGCAATGTTGAAATTTTTGCAAGTCCAGTGGTGTGGGTTGTGCTGGGGCATGTTTTCTAAAATAAGGTCAGATTTTATACCTTTCACTTCCTGTATTCATGAGAAAAACACAGTGCTTTGGGAAGATCTTTAAATTTTAGAGACAACAAATACCTCACTTGGGGGCATTACTAAGATTCATTATTGGGTAACTTTGAAGGTGGTTGTTTTGAGTGAGACTTGTGGTCTGCTGCAAATCAAACTGTATGGGGTAGCAGACATACCACTGAGTTTCACATGACACATCAATATTTACTAAGGATGAGTCAGTCACAGCATAGCATTCTATGGAACTAGAGTGAGTTTACAGATTTATATCCAATAATTATTCTCTATTTGAAAAACATCTTCTGAAGCACTATCAATACAAGTAAAGACAAGTGACTTAAAACCAGTCTGTATAGTATTTTCATTGATTCGTGAAATTGTGCATACTTAGCTGCAATCTACGGAAGCTGCGCACCAGAGCCCAGGCTCAAACACATTCAGAGATCACAGTAAATGATATGAATAGTTGCCCCAGAAGCCCATGTTTCTTTCTTTTTTTTTTCCTTCAATTCATATCCCTGGCCTCATTGAGGATTTCCTATAACCAAATGACAGAAGAGGAATGGACTTAGTGCCCGAGTTCAGAAAGATTGTTTCATAAATTAAGTTTGCTCTAGCCAGGAAAAGTGTTTTGCCATTTTATAAGTCTATTCATGGGTGATCCTAAAGACTAGTAGTGAAGGGAAACGTCCCAATAGACAGGGTTAAGATGACTGCACTTGGTCTTCAGCTTGGTATGAGAGAAGCAATATATTGAAGTATACATGTGCTTTTATAAATGCCTTAAAATAGTAGGCAGTGATAAATAACTTAACCCGTTTGATTAGGAACAAGCAAAGAAGAAAACTGACCAAGAATTCTGAGGAAAATGTGTGGATGTACCTATAAAGTAGATTTAGTCTGCTGGCTCATGTGACTTGTTCAGATTTTCAAGAAGATAAAAGGTTCTTTTTATGAAGGAGGTTGGGTGATCTTTGTCTAAAAATGAAGAGGATTCACTCAAGCATTTTTCTCTGTTTTTGTACTCCATTACTTAATAAACAATAAAGATGGTTTTGACTGCTAATTTCAGCATTATCACCCTTTGTCTTTATTTAAATAAAGTCTTGAAAGTATTTCAACTTTGGGCCTGAAAGTATAGGGAATGGATTTGACAAAGGAGAGACCAAAATTTGCAAGGTTCCAGAAAAGTTATTTATTTATTTGTTTGTTTGTTTATTATTTATTTATTTATTTTGGGGTACCAGGGATTGAACCTAGGGGCACTTAATCACTAAACCACATTCCCAGCCCTTTTCATGTTTTATTTTGAAAAGTTGCTTAGGGCCTCACTGATTTGCTGATGCTGGCTTTGAACTGGCAATCCTTCCCTCAGCCTCCCAAGTAACTGGGTTTAGGCATGAACCACTATGGCTAGCTCTGATGACCTCTTTCAAAATGCATTTGTTTTAAACAGTCTTAATGGAGCTATCCAGCATGACTGGGCAACCAGCTATATTTCTGAAGGGCTATGATCAGATCTACTATACCACTTCCCATTCTCCCTTACTCTTGCTTCCTTGGGGCTTTATCCCTCAATGGAATTTTATTTATTTTTAAATTTTTAATTTTTTTTTTTGTTTGTTTGTTTTTGTGTGTGTGGTGCCAGTGATTGAACCCGGGGCCTTGTGCATGTGAGGCAAGCACTCTACCAACTGAGCTATATTCCCAGTCCAGTGGAATTTTAGAGCATAAGTTTTGATCTAAACATTTTTATTAAGAAATATAGATTAAGGGACTCAGTGTATTTTTTGCTGATTTGTGACTTTTGCTGAATTTTTGCATTGCTGAGATTAGTTTTTCACCCTCAACCTATTACAAGTGGTCACTAAACAGATTCCGGTTACTTATAAAACCAAAACTTATATGTTGTGATAAAATTTCATCATAATATTACTTCAGTGGCTATGTGCACTATGTTTTCTTTGAAAACACACTCAATGTCCATTATATTGTTTTATTAGCTCAAGCAAAAATGTTCAGTATTAATAATTATTTTTCATTCTATGTTCAATGTTTTATATTTTATGTTTTTACATCAGTACTTCTATCTGATGTATGAATTGCTTAATTAAATATTTCATATTAAACACTTTTAAAATAAACTCTAGAAAAACAAAATCTTCCACTGCAAGATGCAGAGTTGCCATGTCAACTAAAAGCTGAGTCTCATAGAAGAGTTGGAAAACAATGTTGTCTTGAGATTCAGGATGTTGACATTTGGCCAGATATTGATGAAGATGAATAGCTACATCCCCAATCCATCCTCCTGTGTCTGATGAAAAGTTTCTTCTTCAATGAGTACCTTTATGTGATTTTACCATGGTCAGATCATGTGCAAAGAAAATAGTTTTCTTCAAGTAACAGCCTCCCTACCCATCACTGGCTTCATTTGGTGTAGGAAAAGTTTATCTCAAATACAATCCATAAAGAAATATAAATAAATCTGGTTTCCAACAAAGATACATCTACTCTAAAGGAACTATCAAATATTTCAGCTGATTTGGCTGGGGTGGGAGTGGGGCAGTAATAGTGAAAATAAATTATATGAAGAAGAATAAAATAGAGTTGAATATTTTCAATTGGGTATTTATAATTTAATGTAATATCATCAGTTCTTGTATTAAGCAATTTACTTTACTGGTTAATTGAAGTCTAGCTTTAATAATGGCCTTTTATCAATAAAGTTGAAGGGCTGCTACCATGACTGCAATACTGAAGAATGAGTGTGAAAAATTAAAGAAATGATACGTTAATATGGTTTTATTACATGTAACTTGATCATCCAGTCTAACCATACTCCTTTGGAAAGTGTAGAGATCATTGAATTTTAAATAAATAAGAACCACAGTACAAAAAATGTGGGAACCATAAAGAAAATACAATTAAGTAAGGAGTCTATTTTCTTCATTAACACCTATACTTTATAGTCCATGGGTTGTGCATTCCTTCATATCTTAGCAGCTACACACATCTTGTATTGATTAGTACTTGGCTACCTGCCCTCCCCTTTCTACCCAGTTCTATGTCCCATATAAGAAGATTTCTGGAGATAGTTAATCTTTTCATATATGTTTTAGCGGTAATATGGATTCATTGACATCATCCCACAGTGGCCAATAACTTATAGACTTTTGTCTCTCTTTGGTTGAATATGAGTTTCTTAATTTGCATACAGAGGAAAAAGCTTGAATGGCATCACTCAATTGCTGTCCATTTTCTATCTGCACTGAGTTACATCATTTCTACACTTGTCTGTGCCCCAAGAGGCTAAACTCTATAGATCATATCACTCATAGTCCCTTTTGGGTTGACTTCCAGATAGCTGGGCTAATAGGAGGTCAGAGAGATCAAGAAAGAAGGAGACACAGCTCATACCCACCTCCTTACGGTGGGCAGTACTTCCTGATTGTGCCTCTGTCAACTTCCCTTTATGGCTCCCCCAGAGCAGCCCTTCTTCCATGCCTCTCTCACTGGCTTCCAGTAGCATGATTTTCTCCTATTGTCTTTTGTAAGACCAATGAAGGCATATTAGTGCCTGAGTGCCTCAGTACCCCTTGTTATTTCCCTCAGCCTTGCCCCATATCCTGCCCTTACTTCTGTAAATGTTTCCTTTTTTAAAAGATATTTGAAAAATCTGAGTGGAAATCCATTTTCCAATGGAAACTTAACTGACACTGAACCTAACACTTTCAATAAGGATGAGAGGCTGCCAAGAACACAGAGATTGCATGTTCTATCCTTTATAACCTTCACCCTGACCATGCAAGGTTTCTCATACTTTGAGCTCTTCAAAAGAATCTATATAAATCCAAGGCTTTTCCTTGTAATTCTCACTTTCTTTGAACTTGCTAAAGTTTAAATCCCTGCAGCACTGCCAAGCAGGGGGGCTCCAAACAGACCTCTGCTGTTTTAATAAAAGGCACAGAAAAGGGGAAGATAAAATAATGAAGCAAAAGGCTCTGAGATATGACTCAATTGTGTGAGTCTACTGTTTGCAAGAGGAAAATCAGGAATAAAGAAAAAGTAACTATATGCTGAAATTTTATCACAAAAATATGATCTTTTTGGATATTTTACTTTAGCTATTATTTGCTTGTAGTATTTATGAAAAAGTTAGATTTATAGGCATATTTTTATTTTCTAAAGAATTTATACCTCAAATATTATAATGGGGGCAACACCATGCTTTAAATTTGCACAATGCCAAATATAAAATAAAAAATGTTCTAATCTCTGTAGGTACTGAAATCACAGAAACTCTAGGAGAAATGTGTCATTATATAAAGTAAAAGAAATCCTAGCCTTATTATATTTAAAACTTTGATCCATCCAGCCAAATAGGTTAATAAAATAAGGAACTCAGGGTGGATTTCTCTTCCAGTGAAAAGTCTAAAAACAGTACAGTTCGACAATTCTGAACCATTGTAAGATTAAAGCACAGTCTGCAGCTTAAAGTCAAGTTTTATCCACATAAATATCCAACAGTGTGCTGATGGAAAGCCTGGCTTGCCATGTTTCTGCCTTTTCTTGAAAGAAAGGATAATGATTACAATATCTTGGTTGGATACTGTGGAGAAGTGAATTTCCTGGTAGTTTTGCTCACAAAAGCAAAACTAATAATTTCTTATTGAAATTATCCAATATAAATGGTTAAAACAGGGCCACCTATAGAACCTGCCTCCAAGTGGATACAAGACTCATTTTTGTGATGGTATGTATATTAGATACTGCTAAACAACAAGGCTAGAAAAGTTCTACCTAATTCCAGGCTAACGAATTGGAATTGATAAGTGGGTATAATGTACTCTCACCAAATTTTAATTTCAACTTCAAGGGATTTCTGTGTGTGTGTATGTATTTTTCACTATAATCACAAAAAATATGAGTTTGGAAAATGTATTATTTTATGCTTTTTCATATTATTTAGATTTTTTTAAGAGAAAAGTATCATATGATATTATGTTGATGATAAATCACTGGCCAACTATTGTTCTAAAATTATGTAAAAGACATCAGTAACATAATATGGTTGTATACGCTTGACTAATTTTGAGTGTTTGCTGTTTATAAGTGTATATTTGACTTATGTTATAGTTTTATCAACTTTGTACATTCATAGAATTAGAAAAATAGGGTGATTAGTCAGTGCTAAAGAAATACCCTAAGCAGTTAAATTATAAAGAAAAGGTTTATTTTGGCTTACAATTTAGAGGTTCCAGTTCATGATCTAGTGGCCTACTTGCTTTGGGCCTCTGATGAGTCAGACATCATGACAAGAGGGCATGACTGAGAAAAAACCGTTCCCTCCACCAGCAAAGAAACAAAAATGACAAGAAAGGGCCAGACCCCCACAATTACCTTAGAGTGCATGTCCCCAGTGACTTAAGACCTCCCAGTGGACTTTATCTAGTGAGGTTCTTCCTAACACCAAGTGTAGTACTTCCTAACACCAAGTGTAGCCAAGCCTTTAACACCTCAGCCTCAGATGAACATTCATTCCAACCATCGAAGTGATCGTGATGTTGCATGCAACAGGGGTTCCAGGTTCCAGGGTCCCAGCATTTCCTTCAGTATACTAAGTTTATGAAATATAGATTAAAAGAGATTCTCTTACCAAAAAACTTCAATCTTTATGATTGAGAAAGTTGCTTTCTGGAATGTATTTTCTTCATTATGGTGAACAAAGTAGGATAACATAAAGTATTCTCCCTTCTATTTCTGAAATTGGTTGTGAAGCTGCCATATGAAACTTTTTACCTCTGGTTCCTAAGATCAACTCTTGCTCTTTTTTAGAGATTATGTTCATGCATTTAGAGTATGGAGAAGTTCACCCTCCAGCTCATGAAATATACAATACAGAGAATGATAGTACTAAGCCTATCAAGAGTAGGATAAGTGTGTGTGTGTTGATACAGGTAGGATGGCACAACCTGAAATATATTGTTACTGATTAACATTAGTGGTGAATCCAAAGAATTTTGTGCAAGAATACTGTGCTTTCCAGAGCAAGGAAAGAACAAAGAATTCTCTTTAAGTTCTGAAATAATAGCAGGTCTATTGTTTCCACTAATCATCTCACAGGATCTTCCAAGTCTCTAAGTTTCACCATTGTATTCCTCTTGCCAATACCCTTGACATTAGCATTGTTTCCCTACCATGCTTGGAGGCTGTTCCATGATGACAAGACAGACAGAAAGACTTCCAAGTGAGCTGCCACAGTCTGGTGAGCCACACTCTTCATGACATAGCACCTCTATTTCTTCCTTATTCAGAAAGAAAGATATATAGATTATTAATCTGAATCAAACTGATAACTTGAAATATTGAAATATATGTTGCCTTTTCCTTACACATAACACTTTACACTTGAAACAATAACAACAAAAAGTCATCAGATTCTAAACCAATTATTTGGAAAACACAACAACAAGTGTAAAAACAATGGACTGAAAATATTTTTAAATCACAGATTGTGTTTTTTTCCTCCATCCATTAATGTGATAAATGAAAACAAGTGAAATAGAGGTGGTCAATGAAAAGAGGTGAATCAAGGTAAAGAGAGAAGATTATAGTAGTAGTTGGGTTTTTATTTTGAGATATGAGAGGAAATAAATGCAGAGTTTAGTTTCTACTCACAGGGTCTCAATCCTGTGTAACCAATTTCATGACAGCCAAGGTTTACTACCGTGATGTCATTTTACATGACAAATATACCTTTGAAAGAGAATGTTAGAGTTAGTGGTGCAGTTGGCTGAGGGCTGAGGCAGTATTCATTGAGCAAGCCTGATTCAATATCTACATTGTAAAGAGGTGGGTTTGTGTGGGCTCTCTCTTGTCCAGCTAGGAGGTCCACAGAACAGGGTAGAGGAGAGTATGTATACAGAGTCGCTAATCAAGACCTCCAGATCAAGCAGGAAGCAGGTCTGATTTTATTGCACAGTTACCACGTATATATACTCAGGCAATAACTGAGCAGATTGCAGTCAGCCACCAATGCAATTTCTGCATTGGGACTGTAACACCCAGCCTCATGCCCAGCGCTGTGCCTACAGGGTAAGTGGTTGGCCGCTCAAATGCCTAGCACTGGGAAGTGGTTTGCCACTCAGACACCCGTAATGTATGCCATGTATGCAGTACTCCGTGCACTTATCCCTGCATTGGTTGTGAGGAAAAATGGGTAAGAACTTGTCCAGTGTTCTTAGTATTGCTAAACCGTAGCAATATTGTGGAAGTATCCATGATTGTGGTTTTGCAATGACTATTCATTATACTTGGGATGCTGTCTTCAATGTTGGATGAGTAAAGCCTCTTAAAAATTCAGATTTCAATTTAAGAAATCATTCTGTGGCCACTGGTATAAGTATGTATTCTATTTGTATATTATTGCATTTTAGTTGTCAATATACCACTCATCTATTATATTTTTATGAATTTGTCTCTGTGTGTTAAATATCTAATGAGAAGAGTACTCTTGCTATCTTTTTCAGTACCATATACCCAGTCCTAAAGGATGCCTATTCCATTTGTTCAATGAGTATTTTATAAATTGAATGCATAGATGAATGTTCTCCTAAGTAATAAGTAAGCAGATCTGAGAGAAAATGATGATGTCTTGCACACAGAGCAACTTTGAGATGGCTAAAAGGATGATACAGCTTTTAACCACTGTTTGACTCTCAGGTGATCAGTGCAACATTAAAAAACTGAGGGGACATGGCAAGCTTATAAAGATATACAGGGTTTACTCCTTCCTCACATTTATGTATTGATCATGCTGAAAAGCTGAAGAGTGGTCACATCAACATCATGAATCAGCAGGGAAGTAGAGAGGAAATAATGGATGATTATTTAATCTGTCCCTCTTTCACAATTAATATGTGACTATTATTGAAATACATACTGAACTTTGCCTTTTGCTCTGATATGCAGACTTGGTGTACCCCAAGTGATGTAAATTGGGACCTGGAGAAGTTTAAGGAGAAGTATATTGATAAGTAAACTAAAGAGGTCTTTAACAAAATTTTAAGTGTACAATACAGTTCTTTATTGTAGGAACAACTTATACCACAGATCTCTGGAACTTCATATCTACATAATAAAAACTTTATACCCATTGAATATTAACTTCCTATGTCTCAGTCTTCCTATTCCCAAGCTCAAAAAGATAGCTGCTTTCCTGTGTTCATTTCAGCTATCATTTACATTAGCCAAGATGTGGAAACAACCTATGAAGAAGAATGGAGTAAGAAGATGTGCATATAAATACAATGAATTAATGTTCATCCCTTCAAAGGAAATATTTTTGCTCTTCACTGAATTTTTATGTTACCTCCAAACTAATGCACTGACTCTTAATCCCCAAAGTACTGTTCTTTTGCATATGGTCCCCTTGGGAAGTAATTAGGTTATAAAGGTACATATCTCACAATAGACAGGAGAGAATTTGCTTTATCTTTCTCTCTCTGCCAAACTAGAAGATGATCCTGACCAGGAAATGAATGGGTAGGCACTTTGACTTTCAATTTTCCTGTCCTCAGAACTGTGAGAAATGAATACTCTTCAAGTCAGCCAGACTATATCTTGTTATAGCAGCCCAAACTAACAAAAACACTTTGCCATTTGTTACAACATAGATCAACCTGGAGAACATTAGACTAAGGAAATATATTGCATGATTCCACTTACATGAGATAACTTTTAAAAAAGCAAAAGACAATATTTTTGTATCTATGTGATTTACTAGAGTAAATAATTTTGAAATCATTTTTTAAAAAGCCTGTATTGATTAAATTAACAAAGATGATTACTGCCAAGTAGGAAGATTGCAGAAAAAATAAATTTGTACTCCTGAATTAACACAAATTGTTTCATTAAAAAATGAGGTTTATGAATTTTTGTTAATGTTATAGGTCATATATGTGAGACTGTTTTCCCCACTGTATAATCACATGTTTTATAGGTTGGGAAAGTGGCATCCCCTTACATCTTTGCAATTGTCCTATGCATGTATAAACCAAGCAAAGACTTTTTTCCTGAGGAACTGGGAGTAATGGGCTGGTAGGGAGAATCCTTCACATACTGTTAGTCATAGTCAGATATTTTCTAGATGCTATCAAATACGAACTTTAAGATATCCTATAATAATTAGAATATGAGCCAATTGTAAGATGATTTTATGTAATAAATTAAAAATTTCAAAGATTATTGTTGATTGGTCTTATATAATTCATTCAGTATTTGATTTTTTTTTTTTTTTACAAATAAAGTACTTTTCCAAGATTTTCTTACAACAAACTTGATTCTAACTGAGGAAAACACAAGTAGCTTTCTTTCGTGCAACAGATATTTTGTTTTAATCCTAGGTCTTTGAGTCTATCTTTAGTATCTGACATAATGGCACAGGAAACAATCATCTGAAAATTGTTAAGACTACCAGAAAGCCACATAAAGTAAGGGCAGATTGCCTTAAATCAAATATTTCAACTCATTTGAGTGACTGCAGAGGCTGATACTTCTGCATTTAGTCAAGTCAATGAATTTACCTGATTTATCACAGCTACTCAGCTTAAACAATCCTTGATTTCTGAACTTGACTTCAACTTACCTTCCTCAGATACCAGGAAGCTTTTAACAGGTCCAATTTCTGATCTGAGTGTAGTCCCTAGTCATCTCCATCAGCCTGATGTCAACTCCTTTTGGATTTTAAATGGTTGTAAGAGTGCTCTCCTCTTTTGAGTATAAAATGGTAAGGAAGATTAGGCATAGCTAAAACAGGTCTGGTTTGAATTATACCAGGTTTAACTAATTTTGAAACTTCATAATAATTCAAATATCTGTTTTCTATAAAGGATATACAAATTGTGTTGATAAGTTCGCTTTACCTGCATGAAGTCTAAATTTTAAAACATCTAGTATAATTCACAAAATGGGAAGTTCCTACCTATAGAATACTTGCTCTGATTATATATGGAGATAGGACCTGGACAGATATACAGATGCATAGATATGTCACACATAACTACTACAATTCAATATTTCATGAAACATTTGTGATTCCAAAGTCTATGATGAATTAATTGAATGCCAACAGTTTAGCAAAGAGCCAACTAATTTAGTTTTCCAGATAAAGTAATCAACCAAAAAAGTAATCAGTTTCTTCTGTAAAAGCAGAACTTAGCCAGAACAATTACTGAAGTGAATTTCCATACAAAGCATGGTGACAAGGCACTGCTTCTGTCACTTTGCTTATCCACAAAAAAGATTATAATTGTTTATAAGTCAATGGTGTTTTGTACTATTACTGCTTGATTCTTTCTTTTGTCAGGTATACAGACTAATTTTTTTAAAAAAGCAAGTCATTATTTTTTTAAAATTATTGTTATAATATAAAATTAATATTTTATTACCATTTTTATTGCTATTTGCCCAGTTCACATATCTCAGCAAGAGTGATAGTTTAGTTTTCAGAAGACTTTGAACATTTTTCAGCCATAATCTCAATATTCAGTGGTTGCTAATGAGGGATTTTAATGAGAATCACTATACATGATGCAAGTTAAAACTTTTTAATAAATTGTAACAATAATAATTACCATCTTAACAATGAATACATTAGTTTAAATGTAGCATATATTAGTTTAAATGTAGCTGTAAATAAGCAGACATTACAGATTTAAAAAAATATATAATCTTTACTGAAGAAAAACAGTCTCCATAAAAAGACATACATTGTATCTTTTAATTAAATGTAGATTATAAAATAATCTGTATGAAGAATGATTGATATATGGAATTTTATTCTTGCTATCACCTAAAGCTTTAGTTTTTCCAATTATATATTTCCAGCCTTAGACTTGATTGCATATTTTACATTGTTAAATTTATAAAACAGTTTGGAGTTGTAAAAACTTAAAAAATAAAGTTTGTTTTTCTTTCAGAATAATTCTCTTTTATTCTTTTTTTTTAAAGATTTTAAAAATTTGTTCTTTTTAGTTATACATGACAGTAGAATGTGTTTTGACATAACATACAAACATGGAGTACAACTTCCCATTTTTCTGGTTGTACATGATGTTACACTAGTTGTGTATTCATATATGAACATAGAAAAGTTATGTGTGATTCATCCTACTGTGTTTCCCATTTCCATTACCCCTTCATTCTCCCCATAACCCTCCATCCAATCTGCTGAATGTCACTCCCTCCCCCATTGTGAGTCAGCATCTGCATATCCAAGAGAAGGAGAGAATGTTCAGCCTTTGGTTTGGGGTCATTGGTTTAAAAAATAAAGATTTTATGTCAAGATTTTTTTGTTCTATGAATTACTGAAGTTATATTGAAAGTAAATAAACCATTCTTAATATTTGTAACAGAATATTTGCAGAAATTTACAAAGTAACTTTTCAGATTATTTGCCAAATGATATACAAACTGGAATAAAAATTTAATTGTCATTCGTCTAAAACTAATATTAAAATATATATAGTGTCTGTATTAACAGATTTATCCCACTTTTGCATTTGTGTCTATTCTATATTTTCTATTATATTCCAGTTGTAAACTAGATAAAGCTGAAAAAGGATGGTGATAATATCAAAAGAAAGATGAAGTTGGCTGAAGCAATGCTGGGGGGAAATGTGGAGACAAGTCCAAGGAGTACTGCATACATGGCATATGTTAAAGGCTTCTGAGTGGCAAGCCACTTCACTCTTGCTAGGCATGGGAGCGGCAGGCTGCTTACCTGGTAGGCACAGCCCTGGGTGTGAGGTCGTGTGTTACAGTCTCTGCCCTTGCTCCACAGCACTCCTAGACTGGTCACTGCAAGGACAGTTAGCAAAAATTGCATTGGTGGCTGTCTGTAATCTGCTTAGCTACTGGCTGAGTATATACACATGGTAACGGTACAATAAAATCAGACCTGCTTCCTACTTGGTCTGGAAGTCCTGATTAGCAACTCCGCAGCCATACTTTCCTCTACTCTGTTCTGTGGACCTCCTTGCTGGATGAGAGAGAGCCCATCAGATGGATGAGAGAGAGCCCATCAGGACATCAGAAATAATATTTTAAACCATGGAGGGACACTTTCTCAAAGGTGGGGTGCAAAGTCAGTGGGAATCATCCTAAGGATTAGCTGCCCTCAGAAGCTCTGAACTTAATTACTAGGGAACTGGGTAGGGTGGATAAGGGCAAAGAACTGGAAAGGCAGAATCATAGGCAGGGAGCATGTGCTTAGGTTTTGAGTAATGGAGGACAAAGGAGAGACTATTAAGGTAGTGAAGAAATGGGAGGAAAATTGATAATTTTACATAAAGACATGAGGACATATTTAATCCCCTTCATTTCTTTCTTTTCATAAAGATAAAAAAATCTCCAACAGAAAAAAATGCTAGTAAAGGCAGTGTTACAAGGTGGTAGTTATTAAGAAATGGAAAATGTGTGTGTTTGTGTGTGTTTACGCTAACGTGAGTGTATGATATATACTTATGTTTCACTCAAACACCTAGAATATGCATATCCCAGGATGATGTTTTACAGTGGTGATAATTTAAGGACTTTTTATATCAGCTTTCTTAATATACCTTAACTTTTTCAAGAAGAACTCAGAATACATTACAGTTAAAAGAACAAACTTCTTTTTCTTATTTGAATTAACCTTTCCTGCTCTCTATTTCAAACCTAGTTCAAATTTTACACATTGTCAAAAAAGAAAGAAAAGAAAAGAAAGCTATTATTCATTCCAGAGAGCACAGAGTATGGGGGTTACACTTAAAGTCAATATCAACTTAAGAGTTCACATACCAAGCCATCTGATTTCACCTACAAATAATATGTGGAAAAAAAATCTACTATTGAATTTTCTAGGGTGGTGAGCACGAAGTGTGACCTCAGAGGACACAGAGTTCTTCTCAGATCTGTGGTGCTCCTGTTCCTGGGCTCAGTGACATCAGTTCTTTCCCTTTTGATACATCAACTGGTAATACCAACTTCTAATATATAACATCCAGATCTTTTTCTCTTATATTTATTTTCTGTGATGAATGTGGAAAACCTATGAGAGAAACAATTCACAAAAATTTAACTGAAAATACAAGTTGCATTTTGAAAATAGTGAAGGTGGCATTATGTATTTCAGTATGTGATGAAAAATTTTCAGCAAATATTTTTTTTTAATTTTTTATTGTTGGCTGTTCAAAACATTACATAGTTCTTGATATATCATATTTCACACTTTGATTCAAATGGGTTATGAGCTCCCATTTTTACCCCATATACAGATTGCAGAATCACATCAGTTACACATCCATTGATTTACATATTGCCATACTAGTGTCTGTTGTGTTCTGCTGCCTTTCCTATCCTCTACTATCCCCCCTCCCCTCCCCTCTCCTCCCCTCTTCTCTCTCTGCCCCCTCTACTGACATTCGTTTGTCCCCCTTGTATTATTTTTCCCTTTCCCCTCACTTCCTCTTGTATGTACTTTTGTATAACTCTGAGGGTCTCCTTCCATTTCCATGCAATTTCCCTTCCCTCTCCCTTTCCCTCCCACCTCTCATCCCTGTTTAATGTTAATCTTCTTCTCATGCTCTTCGACCCTACTCTGTTCTTAGTTACTCTCCTTATATCAAAGAAGACATTTGGCATTTGTTTTTTAGGGATTGGCTAGCTTCACTTAGCATAATCTGCTCTAATGCCATCCATTTCCCTGTAAATTCTATGATTTTCTCATTTTTTAATGCAGAGTAATACTCCATTGTGTATAAATGCCACATTTTTTTTATCCATTCATCTATTGAAGGGCATCTAGGTTGGTTCCACAGTCTAGCTATTGTGAATTGTGCTGCTATGAACATCGATGTAGCAGTGTCCCTATAGCATGCTCTTTTTAGTTCTTTAGGGAATAGACCGAGAAGGGGAATAGCTGGGTCAAATGGTGGCTCCATTCCCAGCTTTCCAAGAAATCTCCATACTGCTTTCCAAATTGGCTGCACCAATTTGCAGTCCCACCAGCAATGTACAAGTGTACCCTTTTCCCCACATCCTCGCCAGCACTTGTTGTTGTTTGACTTCATAATGGCTGCCAATCTTACTGGAGTGAGATGGTATCTTAGGGTGGTTTTGATTTGCATTTCTCTGACTGCTAGAGATGGTGAGCATTTTTTCATGTACTTGTTGATTGACTGTATGTCCTCCTCTGAGAAGTGTCTGTTCAGGTCCTTGGCCCATTTGTTGATTGGGTTGTTTGTTCTCTTATTGTCTAATTTTTTGAGTTCTTTGTATACTCCGGATATTAGGGCTCTATCTGAAGTGTGAGGAGTAAAGATTTGTTCCCAGGATGTAGGCTCTCTATTTACCTCTCTTATTGTTTCTTTTGCTGAGAAAAAACTTTTTAGTTTGAGTAAGTCCCATTTGTTGATTCTAGTTATTAACTTTTGTGCTATGGGTGTCCTATTGAGGAATTTGGAGCCCGACCCCACAGTATGTAGATCGTAGCCAACTTTTTCTTCTATCAGACGGCGTGTCTCTGATTTGATATCAAGCTCCTTGATCCATTTTGAATTAACTTTTGTGCATGGCGAGAGAAAGGGATTCAGTTTCATTTTGTTGCATATGGATTTCCAGTTTTCCCAGCACCATTTGTTGAAGATGCTATCCTTCCTCCATTGCATGCTTTTAGCCCCTTTATCAAATATAAGATAGTTGTAGTTTTGTGGATTGGTTTCTGTGTCCTCCATTCTGTACCATTGGTCCACCCGCCTGTTTTGGTACCAGTACCATGCTGTTTTTGTTACTATTGCTTTGTAGTATAGTTTGAAGTCTGGTATCGCTATACCGCCTGATTCACACTTCCTGCTTAGCATTGTTTTTGCTATTCTGGGTCTTTTATTTTTCCATATGAATTTCATGATTGCTTTCTCTATTTCTACAAGAAATGCCGTCTGGATTTTGATTGGCATTGCATTAAACCTATAGAGAACTTTTGGTAATATCGCCATTTTGATGATGTTAGTTCTGCCTATCCATGAACAGGGTATATTTTTCCATCTTCTAAGATCTTCTTCTATTTCTCTCTTTAGGGTTCTGTAGTTTTCATTGTATAAGTCTTTCACCTCTTTTGTTAGGTTGATTCCCAAGTATTTTATTTTTTTTTGAAGATATTGTGAATGGAGTGGTTGTCCTCATTTCCATTTCAGAGGATTTGTCGCTGATATACAGGAATGCCTTTGATTTATGCGTGTTGATTTTATATCCTGCCACTTTGCTGAATTCATTTATTAGCTCTAATTGTTTCTTTGTAGACCCTTTTGGGTCTGCTAGGTATAGAATCATGTCATCTGAAAATAGTGATAATTTAAGTTCTTCTTTTCCTATTTTTATGCCTTTAATTTCTTTCGTCTGTCTAATTGCTCTGGCCAGTGTTTCGAGAACTATGTTGAACAGAAGTGGTGAGAGAGGGCATCCCTGTCTTGTTCCAGATTTTAGAGGGAATGCCTTCAATTTTTCTCCATTCAGAATGATGCTAGCATGAGGCTTAGCATAGATTGCTTTTACAATATTGAAGTATGTTCCTGTTATCCCTAGTTTTTCTAGCGTTTTGAACATAAAGGGATGCTGTACTTTGTCGAATGCTTTTTCCGCATCTATCGAGATGATCATATGGTTCTTATTTTTAAGTCTATTGATGTGGTGAATAACATTTATTGATTTCCGTATATTGAACCAGCCTTGCATCCCAGGGATGAATCCTACTTGATCATGGTGCACAATTTTTTTGATATGTTTTTGTATCCGATTCACCAGAATTTTATTGAGGATTGTTGCATCTAGGTTCATTAGAGATATTGGTCTGTAGTTTTCTTTCTTTGAAGTGTCTTTGTCTGGTTTAGGTATCAGGGTGATGTTGGCCTCATAGAATGAATTTGGAAGTTCTCCCTCTTTTTCTATTTCCTGAAGTAGCTTGAAAAGTATTGGTATTAGTTCCTCCTTAAAGGTTTTGTAAAACTCTGCTGTATACCCATCTGGTCCTGGGCTTTTCTTAGTTGGTAGTCTTTTGATGGTTTCTTCTATTTCCTCAATTACTATTGGTCTGTTTAGGTTGTCTATATCCTCCTGACTCAATCTGGGCAGATCGTATGACTTAAGAAATTTATTGATGCCTTCACTATCTTCTAATTTATTGGAGTATAAGGATTCAAAATAATTTTTGATTATCTTCTGTATATCTGAAGTGTCTGTTGTGATATTGCCTTTTTCATCCCGTATGCTAGTAATTTGAGTTCTCTCTCTTCTTCTCTTCACTAGCATGGCTAAGGGTCTGTCGATTTTGTTTATTTTTTCAAAGAACCAACTTTTAGTTTTGTCAATTTTTTCAATTGTTTCTTTTGTTTCGATTTCATTAATTTCAGCTCTGATTTTAATTATTTCTTGCCTTCTACTTCTTTTGCTGTTGTTTTGCTCTTCTTTTTCTAGGATTTTGAGATGAAGTATGAGATCATTTATTTGTTGGTTTTTTCTTTTTTTAAGGAATGAACTCCAAGCAATGAATTTTCCTCTTAGAACTGCTTTCAATGTGTCCCATAGATTCCGATATGTTGTGTCTGTGTTTTCATTAATCTCTAAGAATTTTTTAATTTCCTCCTTGATGTCTTCTGTAACCCATTGATCATTCAGTAACCTATTGTTCATTCTCCAAGAGATGTATTCTTTTTCCTTCCTTCTTTTATTGTTGATTTTCAGTTCCATTCCATTATGATCAGATAGGATGCATGGTATTATCTCTACTCCTTTATATTGTCTAAGAGTTGCCCTGTGACATAATATATGATCTATTTGTGAGAAGGATCCATGTGCTGCTGAGAAAAAAGTGTAACTGCTTGATGTTGGGTGGTATATTCTATATATGTCAATTAAGTCTAGGTTATTAATTGTGTTATTTAGTTCTATAGTTTCCTTATTCAACTTTTGTTTGGAAGATCTGTCCAGTGGCAAGAGAGGTGTGTTGAAGTCTCCCATGATTATTGTATGGTGGTCTATTAGACTCTTGAACTTGAGAAGAGTTTGTTTGATGAACATAGCTGCACCATTGTTTGGGGCATATATATTTATGATTGTTATGTCTTGTTGGTGTATGGTTCCCTTAAGCAGTATGTAGTGTCCCTCTTTATCCCTTTTTATTAACTTTGGCTTGAAATCTATTTTCTTTGATATGAGTATGGACACTCCTGCTTGTTTCCGAAGTCCATATGAGTGATATGATTTTTCCCAACCTTTCACCTTCAGCCTATGTATGTCTTTTCCTATCAAATGCATCTCCTGTAGGCAGCATATTGTTGGGTCCTGTTTTGTGATCCATTCTACTAGCCTGTGTCTCTTAATTGGTGAGTTTAAGCCATTAACATTTAGGGTTATTATTGAGATATGGTTTGTTCTTCCAGCCATATTTGTTTATTTATGTTACTAAACATGGTTTGTTTTCCTCTTTGATTATTTCCCCCCCTTTACTGTCCTACCTCCCACTGTTGGTTTTCATTGTTATTTTCCATTTCCTCTTCCTGTAATGTTTTGCCGAGGATGTTTTGAAGAGACGGTTTTCTAGCTGCAAATTCTTTTAACTTTTGTTTATCGTGGAAGGTTTTAATTTCATCTTCCATCCTGAAGCTTAATTTCACTGGATACACAATTCTTGGTTGGAACCCATTTTCTTTCAGTGTTTGAAATATGTTATTACAGGATCTTCTAGCTTTCAGAGTCTGTGTTGAAGGATGAGCTGTTATCCTGATTGGCTTACCCCTAAATGTAATCTGCTTCCTTTCTCTTGTAGCTTTTAAAATTCTCTCCTTATTCTGTATGTTGGGCATCTTCATTATAATGTGTCTAGGTGTGGATCTCTTATTATTTTGCACATTTGGCGTCCTGTAGGCTTCTAGGATTTGGGATTCTGTCTCATTCTTCAAGTCTGGGAAGTTTTCTCGTATTATTTCATTGAATAGATTGCTCATTCCTTTGGTTTGAAACTCTGTCCCTTCCTGTATCCCAATGACTCTTAAATTTGGTCTCTTGATGTTATTCCATATTTCTTGGATGTTCTGCTCATGGTTTCTTAACAGTCTTGCTGAGCTGTCTATGTTCTTTTCAAGTTGAAATACTTTGTCTTCATTGTCTGATGTTCTATCTTCTACGTGTTCTACTCTGCTGGTAGTATTCTCAATTGAGTTTTTAAGTTGTTTTATTGCTTCCTGCATTTCTAGGATTTCTGTTTGTTTGTTTTTTATAACCTCTATCTCCCTGTATAGTTGATCTTTTGCTTCTTGGATTTGTTTATGTAATTCATTGTTGAAGTGATCTTTCATTGTCTGATTTTGCTGTCTGATGTCTTCCTTGAGACTTCAGATCATCTGAAGCATGTATATCCTGAATTCTTTATCTGACATTCCATCTGCTGCAGCTATTACCTCTTCTAACGTTGAGTTGACCTTCATTGCTTGTGGTCCTTTCTTTCCTTGTCTCTTCATACTGTTCGCGTTCCTTTCTACTTGGTGAAACTGTTGTGCTATTGAATTTTCCCCCTATATATTTATATTGGTCTTGTATAGTTGCAAAGTCTCCCTCGCAGGCGCGGGCGGCGGCTCTGCCCCTCCTCCAATTGGGGCAATGTGCCTACCACGCCGGCAGGCCACTGGGCCTGCTCTGCCGGTCGGTAGCAGGTCCGCCTACCTTGCAGGCGCGGGGGGGGGGGGGTGGCTCTACCCTTCCTCAGGCCACTGGGCCTGTTCTGTCTGTCGGTTGCAGGTCTGGCCTGTTCTGATGGTGGTCACAGTTCCGTCTACCTTGCAGGCACGGGGGGAGGGGGCGGCTCTGCCTCTCATCAGGCCGTTGCTCCTCTTCTGCCAGTGGGTCGCAGGCCCGCCTACCTTGCAGGAGTAATTGGAAGCTCTGCCCCTCCGCGGGCCACTGGGCCTTTTCTGTCGGTGGTCACAGTTCGGCCTACCTGGCAGGCGCGGGTGGTGGGGGGCAGCTCTGCCCCTCAGCAGGCCGCTGGGCCTGCTCTGTGGGTGGTCACAGTTCCCTCTACCTTGCCGGCGCAGGGGGAGGGGGCCTGCAAATATTTTTTAATAAGATTATATGTAACTTTATAATAGTTAAATACCAAAACTAGCACTGTAAATAAAAAATGTTTCTTGTCTATGACTCAATTTTATCTAAAGCTAAAGCTTACAATTTATCACATATGTCAAAGAAGGTATATAAGTTGCAAGCTTTTTACTATTCTATAGTATGTCTTTTACAATATTTTCCAGAATTCATGTAAACATTGTTGTTAGGTTGGTTTGACATAATTAAGCAACCTGATTGCAAGAAAGAACCACCAATAAGGCTCCAACAGTACCACCTGTCAATCAGCCGGGTCTCCTGACCAATCCTAGATCTTAGCAAGCTCCCCCAACCAAACCCAGTAGGACAAGGGACTCTAAAACCCCCCTTTTCCTGTCCCAAGCCCTCCCTTTTGCCATAAGCCCAATGAAGCTTCCAGTCCTGCTGAACCCCATGCGCTTCTCCTCAGACCTGGCTCTGTTGGTCTGGAGGGTCTCCCCAGGGAACGAAATCTCAATAAAGCCTTGTATAGCAGCCTTTTTAATCTACATCCTTTTGGTCACTGCTGCCTGACTTTATAATTGTTATAATTTAACTTGATTGGTAAGGAAAAGTCTATATCATATTTAATCAATCAGACTAATTTAGGTGAGCAAAGCAACCAACTTTAAATTCATTCAAAATGTATTAATTTTTGATATCTGAAGTAATAATTATTTTTATTTCACTCTTCATAAACAGAATTGTGGTAGGATGTCATTACTAGTTTCAGATATTCACCAAAAATATAAACTTAATTATATAATTTATTCATTTGAAGTCTATCTAGATTTATCTACTTTTCTCAACATAGAAACATTATTGTTTTCATTCTTGAACATATTTCACCATAGACTAATTTCAGCCACCTATGTGATTGTAGGAGAAGGCTAAATGGGAGAATGTTAAATGTTAATAATTTTTCTCCCCCAAAAAATGTTTTCAAGTGTAGATAGAATATGTATCATGTCTCAATATCACTTTCAAAGAAAAAGATCATATAATTTTAACCCAAAGTAAAGGATGAGAAAATCTGAAGTGATTTTGCACTGTGCCATACCAGAGCATTTCATGTTTAGATGTAAAATAATTCCAGTGTATTAACTAGAAAAATGATACAATAGTTACTGCAAAACTATTCCTGGATAAGAATATAACAAACCAAGGAAAAAAAAGATGTAAAACTCTATGTAGTGATAGTATCTCCACACACACCCAATACTAAAAAAAATTACTACAGTATCCAATAATTTAACAAACATTTTTAAACTTCTTTAAGAATAAGAGAAAAATTTTGAAGTAGTATTTTCAGAAAATAATATAACCTTTCTATAAAACAATGAAAAGGCAAGAAGACAAGGTTCCAACATGAGTATTAGTATTTTTGTTCAACATAAATAAACACTAATATTGACCTTGGCACTTTGATGACAGAAAGTGTGCCACCTTTACTTGCCTGTCCTGAGGGTCATGGCCAACACTTCTATAGCAAAAGATAGGTTAACAAAATAAAAGTGCAAAAAAATTTATGTTAATACACTTTTATGTGACCTGGGGGTCTTAAGAAATGAAAAGGGAGACTCAGGGGAAACTGCTCACCTTTATGTTTAGATTCCATGATGAATAGACAGAGGGCATATAAAACATGAAAGGATCGTGAGGTATGATCTAATGGTAACAGCCTGTGGAAACCCAGCAAGGCCAGACTATAATAGATTCTTGGTCCCTCTGTGTAGCATTCCTTACCCCTCTACACCCTCCCCTTTCCATATGTTGCAGGACCCCTCTTTTTTTTGTGCACTTAATTTGTTTATTTTTACATTTAAAACATCATTCATAAAAAATATAATCAATTCTTTGGTAGCTGAGACAGGCGGATGGTAAGTTTGAGGCCAGCCCTGTCTCAAAATAAAATATAATTTTGAAAAGAGCTGGGGATGTGGTTCAGTGATAAAGCACCCAAGAGTTTAATCCCCAGTATCTAAGGGAAAACAAAATTCCACTTATCTAGATTGTGAAATTGGTTGTACAACCCTGAAACTATGCTAAAAAGTTTTAATTGCCTACTTTATTATACAAGTGAATTTTATGGCATGTATCCACATACACACAGTAAGTACACTATGTCTGAATAAATTCTTAATACCTTTAAAATCGTATGGAAGGTATTCTATGTAAGTAGACAGAAGCCTGGGGCTGGGGCTCAGTGGTAGAGCACTTGCCCAGCATGCCTGAGGCCCAGGTTTCAATCCTCAGCATGGCAAAAATAAAATGAATCACTGGTAAATAAACACTATCTAGAGGAAACCACATTGAATTGTTTAACAGGAATGATCGATCACAAGGAGAAAACTGAGATGGGAAATAGGATTAAGGAGAACAAGTTCGATTTCTTTCTTTTTTATTTTTTAATATTTTTTTTAGGTGTGGGTGGATACAATACCTTTATTTTATTTATTTATCTTTATGTGGTGTTGAGGATCGAACTCAGGGCCTTGCACATGCTAGGGGAGCGCTCTACCGCAGAGCCACAACCTCAGCCCTGATTTCTTTATTCTGTGTGATTCTGTATCTGAATTCATTTTACAATGAGCATATATATTGCTTTTATGATATTCTTGGTCTGTTTTGTTCATTGCTATAATCTTTGAACCTAAATCAGTGCCTAAATACAGCATAGGCTTCACTAATATTTTTCAAATAAGTAAATTATATAGTACCTATACATAAAAATATATAAATATGTACGTGTGTGTGTGTGTGTGTGTGTGTGTGTGTGTGTTTGGTACTGGGTATTGAACACAGGGGTGCTTTACCCCTGAATTACATCCCCAACCCTTTTATTGCAGGACCCCTCTTAATGAAGCTTGTCAAGAAGGGAGAGATTGACTCTTCTAGGTTTTACAGTTTGCTTTTGTGGAGAAGACAGACAGGAATTTTGGTTTCTATGAATTGCTTTGGGGAAGAAAAGAGGGAAAGAGTCAGGAGTATGAATAAAGGTCTAAAAGATCTTGCTTCTGAGGCTTTTCCAATATTCTTTATTTCAATGCTTGCAGCATGCCAGGGCCATGGTCTGTAGAATCAGGTACTGAAGGTTTATAATAGTAAATACAATTGTTGCTATCACTGTGATTGTTGCTGTCACTATTATTGATGCTTACTGAAAAAATAATTTTGACATTGAAACCTGTTATTAAAACCCTAATGTAATTGATAACCACCAGTTATCAGTGACGAGTTCTGCTTCCTCACATGTTGAAGTTTGAACACTAGAGAAGCACACCAAGGCAAGCATATAAAGCAGGGTTTATTTTAAAAAGGGGTAACATAGACTTCTGCCAGGAGGGAGAAGGGGGCCATAGCTAGTATCCTGGTATACCCAGAAGGGAGCTGTTCTGCCCTTTTTATATGTCCTAAACTTCCTTTTCTCTCCTGCCATCTTCCCCTAATCTTTTTCCTTCCTGCATACTTGACTAGTCCAGGACTGCTCAGTGGGAGAAGGGGGAAGCAATGAACAAAACAGACCAAGGATAGTGCAGCCCAGGGCACAGTAATTAACAACTTTATAGCTCCCTGTAGGGAGGGGCAATTCCTGGGATAGGTTACTTTAGTCACGGGTTGGAGTAGGAGTAGGTTCTTGATAAGGGTGGAGGAAGGGCTCTGAAGGAATTAACATTTCAATCCCGAAGGGGACAGTCTCCTGCTTCCCAGGACTCATTTAAAATTGGCCTGGCCTGATGTGACCTGACTGGATTTACTTACCTAGACTGACTGCCTGTCTAATTCTGGCTTCAAAATGAGTAAAAGATAAAAATTAAAACCTATAGAACCCTAACTATATGTTAGTTTATTGGGATGTTGATTTATTCATATACTTTCTCCACATTATCTTATAAATGGTGACACAACTATAATAACATGTGTAAAATCAGAGCAGCACAAGCTGAAAGAATATTCATCCTACTGATATTTTATAATCTTTGTTGTTCTAAATATGGCTGCTAGAAACAGAGTGTCCCTATCATCTCTAATAGTGTAACATTTATTTGGTCTTCTATTCTTTTTGTAATTTTTTTTCCTCTTCACTTTATTGACATTACTAGGTTTTCCTTATGTAATTCCTGAACATTTTCAGATATTATCAGTCAGTAAAAAGGCCTATTTGCTAGCAGAAAAACCAATGTGCATTCAGCTTTTCCTCCAAAGAAAACTAAATAATCTAATACTTGCAAAACATTTTGGTTTCTTATACCCTTCTCTGACTCCAAAGAACAGTTGACCATTAAAAGCATATGCTACACATAAAATTTTACTGTAGACTTTATTCCCAGTGCTTATCTCTCAGGTATACAAATATACCCATAGTGAACATTTTATAATAATATCACATGTTAATTTGAAACCCCTCTGTTTGGATTTTAAACAGAGGTATAAATTGTAAATTGTGTATAAGAATTATTTTGCAATGGTTGTTAATTCCTTGCTCTCTTCAGTTCTATCTCCTTCCTTCTTCCCTTCTTCCTTGTCTCTTTCTTTTCTCATTGACATACATTTTAAAATATGACAGAATTGTGTTTTGCTTTCTCTCCTCTGTTTTATATTAAATGGATTTAAAAAGAAGAACAGGAAAGAATGATTTGAAGATTCAATCTCCTTTCCATATCTGCAAATCAGAGCTGCAGGGTTTTAAATGGAATTATCTGTCCCCACTCCCAAATTAAAACAGTGATAACATCCTAATATGGAACAGATAAAATTTTATAAAATTTTTCTTTGTTCTTTCACTAAAAAGTTTCCATATTCCCAAACATATTTTAGAAGGCAATGAATACCAAAATATGAGAGAAAGAAAAAAAAAAATTCTCTGCTAAGCAATTCCCATTTTGTATAACATTTTATTGCTTTCAAATCTTATAGGAAGCAATGGATTTATGTTCTGGGATATTTTATGACCAAGGTAAGCATTCATGTTATTGTGTAAACATATGAAAATATTTGCAGGGTTGCCAATAAATTTGCATTTGTGCCAAAGGAAAGTGAGTTCCAAAAAAGCAATGACATTTTTAATGTTTTCTTTGCAGTATTTTACTACAAACAAAAATACTTAGTTAAGTTTTACTCTTAAATGTTATATGAAAAACTCTGTAAAATCTATGCCATTGAATTGAGAAGTTTACTTGGTTGAAGCTTTTGAAAGAAAAATAATCTGTACTATTTGAAAGGTAAAAAGCAATTCTTCAAACACTTTTAATAGCTGTTTTTCATTTTGTTCATGATAGACTTAAGTTTATGAGCCTTTATTAAAATTTTATAGAAAAGATTAGGTGTTCTGTCTTCTGAATTATAAATTAAATTTGGTCCACTTGTTACCGCTGTTGGCCGGTGACGAGTCCTTGCTTCCCCGATGTTGAAGAATAACACCAAAGAAGCACGCAGAGGCAAGGTCAGAGTAGAAATTAGAAGTTTATTAAAGGACAGCAGAAAAGACTTCTCCCGGAGGAAGAAGGGGACCCAAGAGGTGGAATCCGTGGAAGTGCGGTTGTCTCCCCTTTTTATAGTTCTGGTGATGGAATGTAAGGGGGAAGGGTTAGGACACAGGTGGGCCAAAGGGGCAGGAAGGACTTAATTATCACTTCTCTGGGATGGGCTATCTCCAAATCTGTTGGGGGCTGTTTCCTGGGTTCCATTAACATTTCTTTGGGGTGGACTTTGGCCTAGGGCCTTTCTGGGACTTCATTAACATTCCATGAGTTGTCCTGCATTTCTCTGAATCATTGTCAGCATGGCCTCCATTTTACATTTCACTGGATATTAGACCCGATTTACCTAACTACACTGACTACCTAACTTTAAATCTGGCTTCACACTCTTGCTTATGTAGCTTAATTCAACTTTCTTTAAATAATCTTTACAATCATGAAATAAACTTTACCTTTTACCTTACAAACCAACTCACAGTCATTTTTACTCTCAAAATAGTCCAGATAGAAACTCAGCTCTCCTTTAAGGGTTCCTATGACCTGACATTAGGACTCAAAACAAATGACAATTTAAATACTAGACTTAATAAATTATTTTTAGTTTCTAAAGTACTATATTTACCTTATATGCCTTTGAATTTTGAAGACATCTTTTACTTTGTTTTTTGGAATCATTTGCCTATGTCTATGTGGAATATTAAAGTACTACTCAGATTTTCTCTTGGACTTTATATCTTCTCTAAAAGCTTCTTCTTCTTCTTCTTTTTTCTACAATCTGTTTAAGCAGCAGATATTATGATTGTTTGTATTTGTGCCTCTTTTTTGCTATTTCTTTGATTCATGGCACAATGTTTTTAAATACTGCATTACAAATAATATGAGTGTGTATAACGCACACACTCAGCCCTCCATATCTGTGGGCTTTGCACAGACTTAACCAACTGATAATCAAAAATATTTGAAAAAAAAATATTACTTCTGTATTGACCACATACTGATGGTGTTTCCTTTTAACTTCATAAAAGTATAGCACAACAAAAATTTACATAACACCCATATTTTATTAGGTATCCCAATAATATATAGAATAATTAAAGTACAAGGGAGGATGTGTATGGACTATGTGTAAAGACTATACATAAGGCACTTGATCATCCCCAGATTTTGGTATCTGTAGGGGGCCTTGGAACCAACCTCTTATAGATAAAAAGGGACAACTGCATGGATAGATGGTCCCTGAATTATAATCATTCAATTTATGATATTTTGACTTTACAATGGTGTTTTCACATTATACATTTAGTAGAGAATGAACTGTAAAAACTGCACTCTAAATTTTTAATGTTTCCCAAGATATTGATGTGTGATTTGATAATCTGTTTTGATGCTATATATCCATGCTGAACTGCAGCTCCCAGTCTGCTATGTGATTCCAAGAGTAAAGGAATATACTGTATACAATACTGTGTTGTTAAGCTTTGGTATTCAGCAGGTGAGTTGTACTAAGTGCATTTTTTACTTAGGATATTTTCAACTTACAATAACTGTATTAGGATATAACCCTATTGTAAACTGAAGAGCATCTGTGTATGTGTATAATGCTATTTATGATACATATGGGTGTATATATGTATGTATATATGCTTTATATGTATAAACATATGTGTTTATGCATTTCCCTTGCACATTTTAAGAACATGAAAGTATCACATTTTAGATAAACTCCTGCTTTCTAAAATCGGGTTCTCTAAACATTATTGTATTCAACATATACATGTGAAAATGTACTAAGTGTTGAAATGCAGGAAATTCTACGGTAAAACAAGAAGTGCAGAGAACTCAATAGTACTTCAGGCCATTCTTTGATTAAAGTCAACCATGATTCTACCAAGTCAACGATGGTAGAATGTTAATATATCTTTGCAGAACAAGGTAAAATTCATTCCATATATTCATCATAATATAATATGTCCTTATATTTGTAGGAAATGCAGGCTCATTTTAAATGCCCTATATCTTCTTTCTTATCCTTATTTTGTACCTAATTTTTTATTCACCTTCATTGTGTCACTGTCATAAATCTTTTCCTGACAATTCCAGTGCAGATTGCTGCTTTATCCATCATTGCCACTTTTCTTGATATCAAAACGACTGTGATTTTTCTTTAGTTGATTTCTTATAAACTTACCTAAACTGTATGAGCTTTCAGTTTCTAAATAACTTAAAAATTCCTTAAAGTACTTAATACTTGGAGTATGAGCATCTTCAAATAACGTGTTATTTAGCTATGTGTGAGGAGGCAGTAGAATCTGGGTAGTTTTTCCTTAGGGAGATTTCTTCTTATCTCTCACACTTTCTATCCTGCAGATTGATTTATAATTCAGGAAATAAGAATGATATTTTGCAGTGGCATTCTGTTTTGACACATCCATAGATGAAGCTAATTCTGTAGCAGTGCTCCATGGGAGGATCACATTTGTTACCATCATGAGACAAGTTCCAAAGTTTGCAGATTTCAAGGTGACTGATTCAAAAGCAGACTAACTGAAAGATGTCACGTTTAGTGAGAATTCGAGAAAAACAAACAAACAAACAAACAAAAAACTCTTCCTGGAACAATAACCCTCATCTCCTGATTGCTAAAATAACAAAAACAAGTAAAATTATGCTCAAAATATACACAAATACAACATAAAATATGAAAGACAACTTGTATTTGTTCTTTTTTTTTGTTGTTGTTGCTTTCTTGTACATTGTTGCCAGCATAGAATGTTTCACTCTAAGTTCAAATTCCGATGCTTAAAACTTGCATTCCACAGGATGTCACTCTCTGGCGACATTCCTATTCCTCTTCATATTCAATTTCCTCCTTCAATGTTTCCAAGTTAACTAGAAAATGAAATGTCTCTTTTCCTCTTCCCCAAATAGATTGAATATTCTTGAATTAAACCCATCATTTATCACACACCTTGGATCAATTCAGTGAAGTGGAAAATCATTTCTAAACTCTTTATTGATGTAGTAGTTATTGCACTATTATAAAATAGCATGCTTTTAATTCTTAGAATGTATCCATCATAAAAGGTCAGTTCTAATGTCTGGCTACTTCTATTTCCTTATTGCAAAAACACTATTTATAGACATAATATATCAACAATAAGCTGCCTCATCTTACTAATCATGTAATGTAATCAGGCCAGCTCTATTACTTTAATGCTTTTTGCTTTTTCAAAAATGATTACATAGTTTTACATGGGTTCTTAATAACTGTCTATATAAATTTGTTTAGTAGTACAGAATTTATGGATTATATTTTGGTTTTATGGTTTTCAATTCTAATGCTAAATATTATGGCAAAGTTAATCATTAAGTAACTACATTGCATAGTGTTAAATAAAAACGTAGGGAAAAAGATATTTTGGTGCAATTCTGTATAAATCACGGGAACTATTCAAATTTTGATTACTAACTGAAATAAATAGGCCAAAATATCACTTGCTGCCAGTACATACTCTGTACGCAGCAGCAACAGTAATCAAAATCCTTACAAAAAGATGATTTCCTCATCTGATAAAATTTTATCCATGATTACTTTTCATATTTTGAACATAAAGTAAACTAGTTTCTACGACCTGAAGGCTTTATGTAATCCACACTGCCATTAGCATGAATTTAGGCCTGACTTAACTTTAGCCAGTCTCTTCTGAACCCTCTTCTTGTTAAGAATTCAACCTTGCCCCAAGCTGTCCCTTCTCAAGTTCCTCAACTTCTTCACTGTGAACCTTGTTCAGACTTTGGTGTGACTAATTTCAGTGTTGCTATTTGAGATGTGTACATATACTAATTCCCCTCATGTTACCTTATGACCTACTCTATTGGTGACAATATTCTACTTAATTGATCTTTTACCTTTAATGTCTGTTCCTTACAAAGTCATTCCTGATGATTCTTCATAAGCTCCCTCTCTATCCTCCTCCACATCTTGAGTTCTCTCTGGAACAGAAAAGAACAGAACATTAACATAAATTTTAACAATGTTTTGCTATTGGGACTCTCCATATAACCTCTCTGTATTGCAATTTGACATCCATAATACATTTTCTCTGCTGCATACCATATTTCATACTATACAGCGAGTTGTTAATAGATGTTGTCGAAAAACTGGACAGGTAAAAGATATTATCCTGTGTCAAACCTAACAAGTTAATGTATCTTTTTCATGCATTCTGACAGAAGACAGTGACCTTTCTGGTAGAGACAAAGGACTTTATTACAGCATAGCAATTACTATGCACTTCATATTCACATTGGTTGCCCCATCCAACTCAGTGTTTTAGTCAGCTTTTGTGTCACTGTGACTAAAACAATAAAAGAACAACTGTAGAGGAAAAAAATTTAATTTGGTTTGCTGATGGTTTCAAGGTCTCAGTCCATAGAAGGCAAATCACATTGCTCTGGGCCCAAGTTGAGGTGGTACATTATTGGGGAAGGCTAGAGCAGAGGAAAGCTGCTCAGCACATGGCAAGGTCAGGAAGCAGAGAGAGGGAGAGTGAAGGGGCCACAGGGAAGATTCAGGGCATTCCCCAGAGGACCCACCTTTTCCAATCAGGCCCACCTACCTAGAACCTCCAGTCAGTCTATTCCAACTAAGAGGCAATGATTAGGTTATAGCTCTTATAATCTAATCTTTTGACCTCTGAATATTCCTGCATTAACAGGAGTTTTGGGGAACAACTCATTTCTCAGCATTAACACCAAGCTTTATGGAGGATGCAAGATGATGGACCCAGCTGGTATGTACAGCTTATTCTACTGAAGGATGAAAACTTTGATCTTGAGAATGCAAATCTTTTAGGATGTGAATTTTCTCTATATACTTTCCTGGAATATTTTATTGGCATATTTAATGCTTTTGTTTTAGTACACAAATGTGTACTAAAAATAAAATTATGTATTAATATTTAATATATGGTCTATTAAGCCAGGGTGGTGGTACCCACATGTAACTCCAGCAACTTGGGAGAGACAGGCAGGGGATCAGAAAATTTAAGGGCAGCCTTAGCAACTTAGCAAAGTTCCAAGCAAATCAGACATACCCTGTCCCTAAATAAAAACAAAAAAGATGGAAAGTAGCTTATTGGCAGAGAACCCCTGGGTTTAATCCACAGTACAAAAAATGCTAATAATAAATAAGTTGATTAGTTAATTAATTAATTAATTGTTTATAAAAGAGAAAAATATAACAAATGCAATGTTATATTCTTAGTATATATTTTCATTTCTTCTTTGTTTTTTTTAAAAAATAATACTATTAAAGAAAGGTATTTCTGAAAAAGAAACTTTATGGATGCACTAACAGTCACAAAGAACATTTAGAAAACTTTTGTTCTCTACTTGTTTTTTAGATTTTTTTAAATTTAAAATTTTATTATTTTTAAGTGAAGTCAGCCAATCCCCCCAAAACAAATACTGAATGTTTTCTCTGATATAAGGGGGGTAACTCATAGAGAGGTAGGGAGGGAGAGCACGGGAGGATTAGATTAATTCTAGATTGTTTTTTAGATTTGTAAAATGCATAAAAATCCAGTTAGAATAGAAATGCTTCTTTATTATAATTTAATGAACATACTTCCAAGAAATAATTTAAAGCAATTTTAAATTATTCATAGAATAAAAATAGCACCAACAATTAAATAAACATTTACCAACAATAATAACTATAGCTGGGCATGGTGTCGCACATCTGCAACCCCAGCAGCTTGGGAGGTTGAATTCTAAGCCCTCAGCAAAAGCGAGGTGCAAAGCAACTCAGTGAGATCCTGTCTCTAAATAAAATGCAAAATAAGGCTGGTGATGTGGCTCAGTGATCAAGTGACCTGGAGTTCAATCCCTGGGACCCTCCTCCACAAAAAATAGTGACTGTAGCAAAAGAACAGTAGTCTGTTCATTGATTTTAGTCTGTTGAAAAACACCTGTGGCTTTTGAAAGAAAAGATAAGAGTTGGGGATGGTATAAGATTAACTGAAAAAAAAATCTTAAAAGAGAAAAGGTCCGTATTTTTTAGTTATGGTACAATCCATACCATTATCTTCCTACCAAAATTTTTCTAGGAAAATGAGTTTATAATAATTGAAAATATATCCAATCATTTTCCTGTTGGAGGTATCAAAACATTAAGATTTTTATGGGAAGACAATATAGGTCAGAAACTTTACAATGTATCTTCCCTAGTATACAACTTAAAACAAAAACTGGACAGCCAGGACACTAGCTAGATAAAAGTCTATGAGATGCATAGTTATTTTTTGTTTGTTTGTTTGTTAAGTAGAAATCATCTCAATATGAGCCAGATGCTGGCTATAGCGGATAAGAACATTAAAAACTTCATTATACATATAAGCATGATCTTAAGGCAAAAGGTTAATCGATAATGAACATTTGGAAAATTATTGTGAAGAAATTAAACCAAATGTAAATAACAGAACTAAACATATAATGTCAGAAACAAAAAAATTTCACTGAGTAAATATCAGGGCAAAGTGGCAATAACTCAAGAAATAGTCAATGATTTTGAAAAAAAAATTGAAGATAATTCATCTACACTATAGAACAGAGAATAAGGCAAAACGAATTTAAGATAAATGGAAAATATGAGCAGATCCATGACCTATAGGGAAAATATCACATGTGAACATATATGAAGTTGGAGCCTCAGAGAAATTTTCTTGAACATTCAAAAGTGTAATGAAAGATAAATAAATAAAAAATTAAAAAATAAAACATAGGTTATCCTCATATAGATTCATGTAAATCAGAAAAATCCTGAAAGAATTTATGTAAATATCATCAGATCCAGAAACTTCGGTGGCAAATTGGTAAAAATCAAAGATAAAGAGAAAAATCTTAGATTCAACTTCAAAAAGACAAATTACATAGAAGGACTTCATTCAAAAAGCAACATTTTTTTTTTTTTATTTAGAGCAAAGGGCATCAAAAGACAATGAAATAACACTAAAAATGGTGAATCTGACAGCATAATTTTAAGCAGTTTCTCATAACTTGAAAATATCCTTTAAAAACTAGTTTAATAAAGTTTAATAAAAATAAATTTAATAATAACCATTGAAGGTAAGCAAAGGAAGAGAAAATGTGTCAGTGGTAGAACTCCACTATAATAAAAATGATGAAAAAAGCTCTTTACAATCCAAGCTATAGGATGGAATGAAGAGAAACAAAAGTGTAAACAACAAAACAAAAAAAATGTAAATAACCATATTGAAAAAAATTAATTTGTAGATGTAATTATATGACAAAAATTGCAGAAAGGATGGTGGGTGATAAAAGATGTTTTAATATTGTTAATATTCTTAAATGTTGTAATAAGAAGAACCTGACATTATGATAATTATGGTGTATATATTACAATGCATAGAACTATGTCTACAAAAAGTAAATGAGAGCCAGGCACAGGCATATTCCTGTAATCCCAAAGGCTCAGAAGGCGGAGGCAGGAAGATGGTGAGTTCAAAGCCAGCCTCAGCAAAAGTGAGGTGCTATGCAACTCAGTAAGACCCTGTCTCTAAATAAAATACAAAATAAGGATGAGATGTGACTTAGTGGTCCAGTGCCCCTGAGTTCAATCCCTTGTACCACATACACACACACACACACACACAAATAAATAAATAAATAAAAATAAATGAGGACAAAAACATATTAAAAAAATAATTACACATCATAATTTATATACATATGCATAGTATATATTACTCAGAAACAATTACCTTAGGAAAGAAAAGCATTTTCTCCTTTGAGCTAAAATAAATTTTTTCACATTATTTCTTTGAATAAATGTGACCATAAGAGAGTTACTATGTATGGGCACCCAAAGAAATGTCATGCATCACATCAGTAAGATTCTGAGAAGACTGCAGTTTATTTCTTTGTTTTTTGTTGTTGTTGCTTTGGTATGGGGAACTGAAACCAAAGGTGCTCTACCACTGCTCCACAAATTTTTTATTTTGAGACAGGGTATCCCTTCTGAGCCCATCTCAAAATTACAATCTTCCTACATCAGCCTCATGAATCACTACTATAACAGGTATGCATCAGCATGTCTGGCTGAATTTGAGAAAATTCTAAGAGATATATGACAAAGCAGAATAATATGACATTGCTGAATTTTAATGTACAGGTAACTAGTTACTTAGTTAAAGTATTATACTTTAGAGATTAAGATGAGCTGATTTTAGATCTGGAGTAGAGAAAAGAAATTTAAAAAAAAAAAACTCCTTTGATTTAAAAAATTTTAAAAAAATAATTTTAAACACAAAAAATAGTCAATTTATATTCTTTTTTCCACTGAAAACAGAACTAAGTTCTTATTTATTTAGTTTTTTAATGCTTGCCACGTAGGTATTAGTTTATGAGATGTTCAGAATTAATTATTTATTATCAATTAAACCTACCAGATGAATAAGACTTTTTACTCGAATAAGCAATTTTATCTTAAAAAGTAGTGAAAGTCAAGTTAAAACTCCAAAAGTTCGTTGTACCTACAGTTTCCAATAATATGTGGTTTTGGCTTCTGGAATTTCCTTATCACAAAACCAGTCAACAGAATTCACAATGTTCATATTCTTATCCTATTTTCAAACATGTCAATTGTACAGGTATGGCAATATTTACACACAGTTCAGTGGAATTTGGATGAATTTATAATTAGTAATTTACTATATCTCTTTAAAAATATTTTAAAGGGAAATTATAAACTAACAATTAGAAAAAAAAACAGTTTAATTTAAATTTTGCAAATAATTACCTCAATTCTCTATTTTGCTGAGATTTCATAAACAAAATCATAGAAGCAAGAAAATGAATATAAAAAGTTATTCTGTAATATATATTTATTCATAGATTTAGGAGGGTTTTTTTTTTTAGTATGTATGAACCATTTGGTATTTAATTTCATCTGCTGACAAAATATAACTTCCTGGTTTTAATAGATGGCTTATAAAAATGCTCAGAAACTCTGCAGACATCAAATACCTTCTAAAACAGTACTTTTATAAGCTGAGTGTAAAGGAATCAAACCATATGGCAATCATTTCTTTAAAATGAAATGCACATGGTGAAAGCACAAAAGAAGAGTACTGGGCAAATGCAAACTCCTGCCCCCGAATTTCTGAAGTTTATACCATCTTTTCCTGATAGCAGGAAGAATTGCTGTGGCTCCTCCTTGATTGAAGATCTGCTTGCTTAAGACTGGCAGAGCAAAGGAAATAACTTCTCAGGACTTCCATTTTCTAAAAACACTTTAGAAAGGGTGCCTCTATAAAGCAAGTATTTCCAGACATTTTCTTCCTCTGTGGTGTAGCTATAATCAGAACATGAAATCCATGGTGTGAGCATAATTTGGATTGAGAAAAACATTTAAAATAGAAATTGTCCTCAGTATTACAGGATCCAATATTTGGAAGAAAATTCTATTATCAAATTCTTCTTGTGGTGAAAAATAAAATCCCACTTTGCAAAATGGATGTCTCTACCCAGACCAACTACTTCATTCTTTACAAATCATTGTTTTCTAAAACCTTATTATAAAATTGAAATATGTGTAAGTTCTTGAGATTCCCCACATTTAGTTTTCTTCCAAAACTATTGTATTCTCTGATACATATTATATATTCAAATCTGCATGTGGCTTAGAACAAAATGATTTACAAAGAACAAAAATTAATAGTGATTTATAGTTTAAAACTTTCATTGCCATCTTTTTTTTAAAGGAAGGTATTAAATTTACTTGTTCCTCTTGGCCTTCCCTGAATGTTATGGCAGAACCAAAACAGATACTGCTTCCTTAATTTTACCACACACACAAAAAATCTAAATGAAATAATTTTGAAACTGATGTTAATTCTCCTAATGATTGTGTTTCTGTTTTGTATTTATTTTTTAAAATGTTGAGCTCACATTTTTAACAAATATCTTTATTCTTAATTGATTGCAAGACTCATGGGCCTTCAACTATTATGTAGCCTAAAGTTTAAGCCCTGCTCAAACTTCTTATTTTGAGTGTCTCCCAATGTGCTTACTCATGTTTACATTCTTTACATCTTTTTCCACTTGTTAATAGTAGGGAAAAATATTAAATTGTTACTGGAGAGGTACTATTTTAGATGATAAAGTTGCTGAAAAAGTGTGATCTGAAAAACATTGAACTGCATATAAATTACCAGTTTATTTGTGTCATTATGAACTGCAAAATTATTAAGAATTAATTTTCAAAATTCCTATTCCTGACTAAATAACTAACATATACAATGTCATAAACAACTCAGTTTAAAATTGTATTACAAATATTATTTTCCTGGAACTATCTCAAAATCGTGATTTGAAATCATGAGTTGTTTTGTTTTAGTCCTGTCTTCCTGAATGGTAGTAGCAGAAGCACAACACCTGTGAAAAAATCTAAGCCAGAAAGCAATTAAAGAGAGCCAAGATCTTGGATAAATTTCAGGCTACATAGCCAGGAAGAGCAAAGAATCAGGGGGAAGCGGTGAGTAAAAATACAAGGTAGAAGAGATGAATCCTCCAAGCAATAGGTCTTGCTTTGGGGAACAGGAGGGAACATAATTAAAGAACTTAACTGGCAAAGAGTCTGGACATATATATTTTTAAATTTATACACTGACACTATTTTATTCATAAAAATATATATTGAGCATGTGTTACAAAAATTAAGGCATAATGAATGAGAAAATAGATAAAGATATACAGTAAGTTAATACTATAATGGCTTGACATATGAGTACTTCTATAACTCACCTTCTAGCATTGCTGGTTACATATACTCTAGATCACACTGCTTGAATTAATATTTTCTGAATAGGCTTCACGGTCTCAGCTGCATGAGGCTCATTATTCCAACATCAACACAGAATGTCTCTTTGGGGCCACCAAAGGAATATTTAAATGGCCTTAGTTTTTTTTTTTTTTTAGTTCAATAAAAACATGTTTAACATCTCATATGAAAAATTAAGTTTTTTGAGTAATACCTCCCAACCAGACTTTCCATAATAGTGTCTATTCTATCCAAGTCTATTGCTGAGGTCATAGGGGCATGTTCCTTTATTCATGATAAAAGCAAACTTACTTTAGTTGTCTACAATGTAATTGAGCAGGGCTAGAACAATCAATGAAAAAGTGTGTCAATGAATTCTCATTACATTTTATTTGAACTTAAAGAAGTTTCATAAAGAAGAAGTTTTAAGATTTAGAACTACAGCACATATGTAATGATTGGGATCACTGAAGTATTGTGTATGGGAAGGAAATTTAACACTAATGCATTATTGCTACTCAATCATATATATACACATATATGTTTTTCTGTGCATTATATATACATATATATGTGTGTGCATATATACATGTATATGTAGAAATTGTACTATGTAATATATATAAATAGTATATATTAAATACATGTATATATATGCACATATATATATTTCTGCATTTTTTACTTGGTTCACAGGCTTACTCAATGCAATTATTTTGAGTCTCAAAAATATGGTACCCAATGTATTATTATTTCTAATTCTTCATACAGAATTAAATAGTGTGATTTAGGGTATAATGTATATCATAGATAAAAAATGAAGAAAAGATACAAAGTAATTTGCAGACTGCCTATTTTGGGGTAGATGCTGTCTCAGTCATATTTACTAACTATAATCTTTGGGAAAATTTTACTTACATTTTGACATTTGTTTTTCTGATGTGATTATGAATTATACATTTTTAAAGTTTTGAGTATGAGAAGTTAGGAATGAACATTCTCTATTATGCTCGGAGAGGTACATAGGGATTAACTTATTTTTCCAATTTTCCACAGGTATTTCGGATCAAAACTGCATTTCAAATCTGAGTTCTTACTGCTATCTACAATTATTATCGGCTATACAATTTAGAACTCATAATAAAAAAGTTCAGCATACGTGTAATTTGAATTTTCAATAATTTGTTTTAATATTATAACTACTATTGTGAGCTTTCTCCTATTTTTTTTTCATTTCTCTGCATCTTGGTATATGCAATATATAATATACACATAAAATATTTATTCATGGTATACCATATGTTGTTTTTAGATGTACATATATACACAAAGAGAAATTATTTGATCAAGCTTGTTAGAATATCCATACATCCATCCCCTCACATCCTTTTTTTTTTTTTTTTTTTTTTTGGTGAAATCATTTAAGATCTAATCTGTTTGCAATTGTCTGTTTTTCATGTGTATGGTAGTAGGATTTGAAGTCAGGGGTTCGCTACAACTAACCCATATCTTTGTCTTTTTTTTAATATTTAATTTTTTTTCATAGTTCGTAGTTTTATTAGGGCTTTCATGTAAAATAATTTATTTCAATTGTGACTCAATAAATCTCTGGTATCTCCCTATCAGGTTAAGAATCAAAATACGTTAGGTCAGTGATTACACTTTTAAATATCAAAATGTTTTGAGCCCCAGATATTCTATATATCGACCACTAAGCTCATGTTTGTTTTAACAAGATTCTGACCTAAAAGCTCATATTTTAATAGAAACTACAGGTTTTTGTTTGTTTTCAGTTCCAGGACCAGGTAAAGACAGGGCAACCCAGATTTTTGTAAGATCCAACGGTGATGGCTCAGGGTTAGAGCCGTCTCTAGGCGACATTGAGATGGTTCAACAGGTCAGCAACAAATCTACACGGAGGAAACCTGGGAGTGCTGGCTGCCTTGATGGCCTCTAAAGCCTGTGCCCTCTGCATCCTGGCATGGTGGTACTCACACTCCACACTCAGGTAAAGCATGTTCAATCAGTAGTGGTTCTTCGCCTCAATCTCCAGGAGACGAATCATGTTCCGCTTCTCTAGCAAAGACACCACCAGCAGCTGCCTTCCAGTAACGTGATTCCACTGCCTTCCAGGAATGCAATTGTGGCAGGGAACAGCAGTGAGGAACTTGGTTTCAACCGCACTCCTCAGAACTTTTGAATCCTTCCTGCAGCCGGCTGACGCAAATTTTTGATTTTGAGACAGGGTCTTGCTAAATTGCTGAATCTGGCCTCAAACTTGTGATCCTCCTGTTTTAGCCTCCCAAGTCACTGGGAACACAGGCGTACACAACTGTGCTTTTCTCTTAACAATATTCAACTATGCAACAAAGTATGGTATAGTTTGAAACTATGCAATTTCCATGTTATAAAGGAAATTTCCATAACTTACTTAACTTAAACTTTGTACCATTTAGTAAAAACATCCCCATTTTTTCTCACCCAGAGTTGAGGCAACCAACTACATTCTGCTTCGAGTAACTATTTTAGATTTTACATTTAAATAAAATCATTCAGAATGTGTTTTTCTGTGTGGAGTTCAGTTCACTCAGTGTACATCCTTCAAGTCCATGAATGTTGTAACAAGTGACAGATTTCCTTTTATAGGGCTGGGTAGTATTTCACTGTGTCCTTACCCCACATTTCTCCTCCTCCTCCTCCTCCTCCTCTTCCTTCTTTCTTCTTCTTCTAATCCTTTCACAGATGGGCAATTTTATCATGTCTTGGCTGTTAAGAATAATCCAGTGTGATACCTCTTCTACATACTGATTTCATTTCCTTTGGATATATATATGATCCAGCAGTGAGATTGCTGGATCATATATATACTTTTATACTTAAAAATTCCTTGAGGATATTCTATACTGTTTTCCAAAATGACTGTACTGTTTTTTATATCCCAAAACAGTATACAATGGTTCCCTTCTCTCCATACCTCCACCACATTTGCTATTTATTGTCTTTTTGAGAATGGTCACCTTAGAAGATCTGATGCATTCTCTTATTGTGGCTTTTATTTGCATTTCTCTGATGATTGGTGAGGTTGAGCACTTTTTTCATATACCGGTTGCCAATTTATAGGTCTTCTTTAGAGAAATGTCTATTCAGATTTTTGTCTATTTTTAATGAGCTTATTTATTTTCTTGAATTTGTGTTCATTATCATCCCTTAAATATTTTGTATACAAACATGCTACTCTTTTATCCTGTTCTCATTGGTTTTATTTCTGTTGATTATTTCCTTTGTTGAGCAGAGCTCTTTAGTTTGATAAGGTTTCATTTGTGTGCTTTTTGCTTTAGATTCCTGTACTTTTGTGATCACATCCAAAAAATCATTCCCTAGCCAATGTAAAGAAGTTTTTTTTTTGTTTGTTTGTTTGTTTTTTTTGTTTTTTGCTGTTTCCTTCTTATTGTTTTAAAGCTTCAGGTCTTATGTCTGAAATGCACTTTGAATTGTTTTTTCTTGTATATGGTATAAGAAAGGGCTCTAATTTCATTCTATTATCTATGAATACTCAATTATCCTAATACCGTACATATAAGAGACTATCTTTTTGTGTTCTTGGTCCTTTTTGTTAAAAGTAAATTAACTGTAAATATGTGGATTTATTCCTTAGCTTGCTATTCTGTTATTTTGGTCTGTGCATCTGTTCTTATACTTTGTGGATTTGGAGACTAAATTAAGGTAGTGTCATGTCTCCAGGTTTCTATTTTCTTCTGTAGCCATTCTGTCACTTGTGTCATGCAAATTTTAGGATTCTTTTTCTATTTATGTTAAAAACTCCTTTAGAATTTTTATATGGATCACATTAAAACTTTTGATCACTTGGGATTATGTGAACCTTTTAACAATATTAATTCTCCAAATGCATGAATATAGGATAACTTTCTATTTATTTGTATATTCTTTAACATTTTATTAATGTTTTGTAGTTTTCAATGTGTACATATTCACCTCCTTGGCTGAATGAATTCCTTGAGACATTTTTTATGCTATTGTAAATGGAATTATATTATTGATTTCTTGTTAGTGTACAGGTGTATTTACTGGCTTTTGTATGCTGATTTTTATCCTACCACTTTACCAAATTTGTTTATAACTTATAGCAATGTTTTGAGAGATTCTTTAGGCTTTTCTATATATAAGATCATGTTACCCCCAGTTGGGGGCAATTTCACTTCTATGTAATTCTGATGTATTTTATTTGTTTTTCTCATGTAATTGCTAGTACTTCTATCATGTTTTAAATTAAAATGGTGATTGTGGACACCTTTTATTTGTTTTTGATCTCCAAGGAAAAGCTTCCAGATTTTCATGTTGAGTATAATTGCTTATTTTTGTGTGTGTGTTTTTGCCAGGTATGACCTTTCTTATGTTCAGATATATTTTTTTCTATATGTATAAATATAAATTTGAGAATTTTTGTTAAGGAATAACGTTGAGTTGTTAAAACATTTTTATTCATCTATAAAGATGATTACATGATGTTTTATTTTTTATTTAATGCAATGTATCACATTTAATGAGTTGCATATGTAGAACCATCCTTACATCCCAGGCTTAAATAATTCTTGTGTGACAAATGTGTATGATCCTCTTAATGTGTTGTTGACAAATGTGTACAAACCTCTTAATGGGTGTTATTTTGCTCATATTTTATGAAGAATCTTTTCATCTATGTCCACTGGGAATATTCACCAGTGACTTTTTTACTGGTGATTTTTTTTTTTGCTGGATTTGTTGTTATCAAGGTAATTCTGACCTCATAAAATGAATTTGTAAGTATTCCATACTTCCATAATCTTCATTTTTTTGGAGACATTCAAGTAGGATTGATGTGAGTCCTTCTTTAAATGTTTGATGGAGTTCAAAAGTGAAGCCATCAGGTTCTGAGAGGTGTTTTTGTTGTTGTTGTTGTTTATCACTAATTCAATTTCTTACATATTGTTTATTCATGTTTTCTATTTTTGTCTGGTTTCAGTCTCAGTAGGTGGCATATTTATAGTTGATCCATTTCTTCTGTCTTCCAATTTGATGGTATATAATTATTTATAATAGTGTCTTCTGATACTGTGTACTTATACAGTATCCGTTGTAAAGTTCATTATAGCATCCCATTGTGAAATACACTTTTTTTTTCACTATATCTGTGTGATAAGCTATAGAAGAGTAAGATAAATGTATAGATTACATTTTTTTTTCAAATTAAATCCCTTGCTTAATGCTTTCTAAAATTCAAATTCAAGTGATATTCTTTGCTATTTTTTTCCAAGCAGTATGTAATATATTTTTACATCTATTGTCCTCTTTATTTCTATTTACAATGCAGAAATGTCATTAATCAAATTTTAAGAGAATAGGTCATAACACTAATTATTTAATAAGTTAAATGATATGTAAAATTTTACAGTAAATGTTCACTGAAGACTAAGCAAAAAATACTGATATTCTGAATACAAACCCATTTTTATTTCAATGACACAATCCTACAAAATATTTGAGGCCATTTGAATACAAAAGTAATGATCTTGCTAGCTCTTTGAATTTTATTAAAGTTGAATGTCTTTATTTCATTTTATTTTTGAATTTTTATTTAAAAATACCAAGATTATAGTGCATAAATCCCAGCTGGTTCACCCACAGAACCAACAGGTTGTATTTTAATTAAAAATAAAGTATTAAAAATATGAAAGTAAAATATGTAAGTTTTCAAAAAAACACATTCCTACTCTTAGGGTTATTTTCAATAAACTTGGGATAAGTATTTTTTTTTTCCTTCCCGAGTTTATATATATAAATATTTTCTTTTGAACTCCTATTGATTCTCTTGCAACACTTTGAAATGCATAATCATGGTTAATTTGTAATGGATTAAAAATTGGGGACAGCACAAATTTCTTGTAAGAATAATATTTTAAAATTATATTAAATATATGTATACATTTTTCTTTACCCATCTTATGATTTAGTTGTTTAAAATACATTAATTATACATATTTTGAAGCGTTCTTAATTAATGCATTTATATAATGTGTATTGTTAGACAGGTTTTGCTAAAATATGTTTTATCATTAATCTCTAGGAACACTTAACATATTCAAAGCTCTATGCTACAGAATGAAGATAAAAGGACATTATTTTACACATACACATATACATATACAATGTAGATTTTGTGGTAGGATGTAAAGTAAGAATGAATAGAAAACGCAAAACAATGTAGTACATGGAAACAACAAAAAAATAGAAATTTTAGTGACTTAAAAGTCACTTTAGAGAAGTAACAACTGTGTCCTAGGGTATCAGTTGAGATTTCACAGGACAAGGGCTTAATGCAAGCATTCTGTGGGAGGAAAATAAGTAGTTAAGTCCGGGAGAATTAAAGTTGATTTTATAGAGAAAAGAAAATATATGACTAAAAGTGAAGAGTAGAGAGTACATGGAATTTCTGGGTAGGAGGGGACCCATAACCCATAGGGATCTAAAGGAATATGTCCAGCAATAATGGAGAAATAATTTGGCACATATGAAGAAATTTGTTGGGATAATTAATACAAAGATTATGGTGTAGGGCATGTAAAGCCTTTAAATATTACATAAAGAATTGTATTACATCAATATCAGGTTTTTACTATCCTAAAATGATATTTTTTGAAAACAAATGTGGTAGGCAGATACAGAAGATAAATTATAGGGGAAAAACTGAACATAGACATTTTCCTTTAGGGAAAAAAATGGCTAAAATGGAATTAGAAGCTTAGTATGAGCTTGATAAATAGTAATCATACTGACTGAGGATATTCAGAATGGTAAATCCGACCTTCTCCTCTCCACCCCATCTTCAAACTTCTTAGTACACTTTAAATTCAGAATGACAACTCCATATACACAAGTGGAAATCTCCAAGAAACTTCTGAAATGATAGAAGATACTGGGAAACACTGAGTCTAGAGTCACTCATGGATAAATTCCTCCAGAAGTGATGTTTAGATTGTGCTATAAGCTTACCTTTACTAAATGGAAACAAAATTTTCAATGGTTCTAGTTCAGTGAAGCAATATGGCTAAGGAAATAAAGAAGATTGGAAATGATTATGAAGCCGCTTTTTGAGTTAGGTTGCCAGGGTTCCAATTTCCATCTCCTCTTAGAATATGACCTTGTACAAATTATTAAACTTCTTTGCATGTGGCCCTATCTATGAGCTGGGATAATATTGGAAACACTCTCGTAGAGTTGATATTCAGCCAAAATGTTTTAATATACACAATGACATTCTGAACAGTGCCATCTCTTGGGAAAGGCTCATAAAATCTCAATTATACTGAAAAAAATAATAAAAATTTCAAAAGGGGAGCTCTATCCAACAAAGTTTTCAACTAAGAAAAGTCAATTCTCTTTTCAAATTATTTTTAATTAATTATCAAACTCTTTTTTGCAGAAGAAGCCTGAAGAACCAATATAATTGGCAATACCAAGTAATGGTGGATGGGCAGAAATATATAAAACATTCTAACGCATATGATAACATGGAACAATATTTGCAAAAATCAGTTTTTATGTTTTTCCTTAACACTGCTTGGTCAATTTTTTTTTAAGAAAAGAGAGTACTGTAATTGTTCATTTAGTTTGGTGCTTCTGCAATAATAAAAGCTTCCTCATTTTAGCTTAGAGAACTTACTGATCAAGCTCAATACATATTGACATGATAAATACACCTGATATTCTGATAATTCATCTTTCTGATTATGGCAACTGATTCATAGCATAAAATTCATCAATCATCTCTACAACAAAAATATCAGTCCAATAAACATGCCTTGCATGAGAACCATGGATGAGACATTGAAACATTTGCTATAAAAAAGACAGAACATTTTGCATTCAATCATTGTCAGGAATGTATATTTCTGTGGGGAATATAAAATAAACTGTGTACATATTAAATAGCCAAGACCCATTTAGTTATGAGCTTTGGCGATAATGAGGCATTTTATGTGTACATATACAATTTATCAAGAAATGGTTTAAAAGGGATTAAAAAAAAGAACAAAACACTTTCATGTTTTGAAATGTGTTCAGGATAAGTTTGATAGAACATATGGGTTTTATGTAACCCTAGAGGTAGGATTGAGCCTGATCAAACAGGAAATAATGAAGATGGCCCAAATAATAATTTGACATCAGGATGATTATTAATCACAGATTTTCAGAGGTGTTTTGTTAAAGAATAATTTTACCTAATTTTCAAATAAAACAAAAACTCCACTTACACTTAGAAATTGTCACTGCACTCACTCCTTGTCTAAGTAATAATATTTCATAATGCTTTTAGTCTATAATTATTATTAAATCAATCACTAGTTTGAAAATAATTGCCACATAGTTGTTCATTAGCAAAATGTCAAAAAGTTAAAACACAGAATGCAATATATTGATTATGTGAATCTAATCTTGCCAAATTGCCACTTCACGTGGCCCAAGATAACCTAGAATTTGTCAGTATAGGTTGGATATTTTCCTAGTGAAAAATAATGGTGTATACCTAATGTATAGACAACTAGAATATGTTGCTGCTGCTAACATTTTTGAACCTGCTATAAACTAAAGCTAAAATAAAAATGTTCTATTGTAATTTAAACCTAATCGAACATAAACTCATTTAGTTATGTCAGATTCTCATTTTTTTTTGTCTTAGAGGAAAAGCTGCTGATTACCACCAAGCGTATTTGTATATTTTAATTGCTATTTATCTCAAAAGTTTCAACTATGCATAAAAAATGAAAGTAATTAAAATAATAGTAGAGGTTAGCAGAGCAAAGTAGATAGCTATTGTCAGCTATGAATGATCAGCCACAGTCAGTTAATAGGAAAATATGCTAAGGGTCCAGTAATTACAAAAAAGAAAGGAGTGAGTAATAATTTTCCTTGTAAATAAAGACTGTGGATAAATTTCTGTTGTGATTTAAATTTAAATTTATTGGTATGCAAATAAAAACTCATATATAGTCCATTTTTAAATAAGAAATTTGAACAGATTAAAAACAAAACAATGTTCTTAATTCTCTAGCCAACCTCTCAAAGGGGCTAAGTCTGTAAGGTAACAAACTACAGTCTTCAGAATTCTATCTCCAAGATAAAGATATCAAGTGATTGTTTTGTTTTTAATATTTTGTTTTAGTTGTAGTTGGACACAATACCTTTATTTTATTTTTATGTGGTGCTGAGGATAGAATCCAGGGCCTTGCACATGCTAAGCCAGCGTTCTACAACTGAGCCACAACTCCAGCCCCTCCAGTGATTGTTTTGAATCACATCTGATTGATTGGTATTTATTTACTGACTATTTACCAAAGACAAGTTTCCTGAGTAAGTACCATGCTCATAATTCATTTATTCCTCGTGTATCTAAGTGATATGTTACTTAAAATGAAACTATAGGTCTTGTGTTTATTCATTTTTCCTTTTTCTTCAGCACTTGGGATATTTTTACAACTATAATTATCAGTGCAAGTTTAAAACTACTGCAATTTAAATTTTAAGGAGTAAATAAATATATCAAAACTAGAATAATTACTAAAGCTGATTATCTCCCAGGCCTCCCCTGACTCTCCCACTCACTGCTCTCCTGGTCATTTGTTTTAATTGGATATCTTTAACTAATCCTACAATGAATCTGGATCTGTGGGGGCAAAAGGAAAAATTAAAACCAGTTTATTGATAACACATCATATGATGAGTTTTGAGAAAGCATATAATTTACTTGAATTAATGAAGCAAATATGCAAGTTTTGATCTCACACAGTGACCATGTGAATAAAAATCTTCATGATTGCCTCGCAGAAATAGTTTATTTCAAAAACAACTGAAACAGTTTATAAGAATAAATAGGGAATCATTGATAAATAAAATTTAAAAATAAATGTATAATATCAATAAAAAATAAGAGACAGAAACATAAAATCAGAGTGAGTCTAAAGTTTGAAACATATATTATAGGGGCTGGGGTTGTGGCTCAACCATAGAGTGCTTGCCTAGCATGGGTGAGGCCCTGGGTTCAATCCTCAGCATCACATAAAAGTAAATAAATAAAATAAAGGTATTATGTCCAACTACAACTAAAAAAATATTTATTAAAAAATACATATTATAAAACAAGAGGGCACATTTAAATGTGGGATGATTATAATAAGATAAATAATTTTCTAGATGAGTACAACTTTATATGTGCTGTAAACAGTTTCATTCACTTTTTAATTTACTCATATGTTTAGTCAAGGAAGATATTTTGAGATATTTCCCTCCTGTTTGAAGAATATATTTGATATATGTAACATGATATGACATATCATATTAATAATGTAAAATTATGAATAATGCCCAGAAAATTCTTAGTTTTAAGTTAATAATTTTATAGAGGTGTTCCTTGTTATATTACTTAGGGGGGAATAGGGCAAATTAGATATTATTGAACAAAAACAAATTGTGCTCATGCCATTAGAATGATCTGGTTAAGTCCAGGTTTTAAGTCATTTGTAGTAGTGAATTCCAGGCTTTAGGACCTCAGAGAACAGTATGATTAATAGATTGTTAAAATGAAGGGACTCAAGAGGGTGGTTAAATGGAGAAACAAACTCATCAAGATAAAATTTAGCCTTTATGATCACACCAGTTTGTTTGTTTTTTTATAAAAATGGAAATGTTTTTAATACATTTGCTTGTATCTGTTTTGTTTTTTGCCTCATTTTCTTTTAAATGCTATGTCCTCCCATTTATAATTTCCTCATTTGGGTTTAATTTACATTTTTATTTGTTTTATTTACAGAATTGTTATTTTCCTTTCCTATGTTTTTTATCTATCTATAATTCAATTTTTTTTTAGTGTTTCAGTAACTTTATGTTTAGATATTTTATACTTTTCTCTGTTCATTGAGAAACAAAAAATGAAAATATTATTAAAGATTTTCCTTAGTTTATATTACTTAAAAAATCAGAACACTCTATGTTCTTTATTTTTCTCATTTTAACTTGAGTAAATGTATGCTCATTGGTAGACTGTCTTAGCTTCATGAAGGGTTGCCTGGAAAACACTAGATTTCAGAGTAAATTACTGCATATCATGAGTTAATTCTTATAAATGTATTTATGTTAGTTAAACTTTTGATAATCATTGGCTAAACATGAATTTAAGACTTAATAGTACTTGAAAACTTGGAAGCTAATTACATTTCTAGATTACAAAAACTATGTTAAAAATACAACAGTCACTATCAGCATCATCTTTGAAAGCTGAGAAACCTAAGAAAATTATGTGACTAAGAAAGGCCCCTCAGAATCCCACAAACATGGGTTGTGGTAATACTGTGAACATTACTAAGCCTATCTTTGTGAAGTGACTTTTCAATCTGATCCAGTGCTTATAAATATTATCAAATTGTTAGACACATGGAACATATTACATGGCTGCAATAAACACATAAACAAGTCTTGGTGTATTTTTAAAGCAGATGGGACCAAATCCTGCATATTCATTAAAGAATCATGTTAAGTGAAACAAGCCAGACTCTGAAAGTCAAGAGTCATATTTTTTTTTTCTCTAATACTTGCAAACTAGAGAGAAAAAAAGGAGGTGGAAGCTCATGAAAATAGAGAAAAAAGCAGTACAATAGAGGGTGGGGATCAGGAGTCAGACGAGAGATGGGAAAGGGGAGACACTGAGAAGTGAAACTGACCAAATTAGGTTATATGTGTATATGAATATATCACAGTGATTCTCAATATAATGTACAACTAAAATGCACTAATAATATTTTAAATAAAATAAAATATAAAAATTTCAAGCAAAACAATAGAACATTCAGCTTTAGCCAATTTAAATTCTTGTTTTGCAAATTAAAAAAATAAGTTGCTTTTAAAATGCTGGCTGTAAAACTGAATAATTAATGCTATGATTTAAAAGTTGAGGAAATCTTAAAATGGGTGCTTAACTAAGAATATGTAACCTGATGACATTTGTTTTTGATCTGTGATTGGTCTGACATTGGGATGCTAGGTAAATACCCCTCTTGCAAATATCTCAGCTGCCACATTTTTAGAGTGCAGGGTTTAAGTTTTTCCTTCAGACTTGAAACATGTCTGCAAAACATATGTTATCCAGATCTATTATGTTATTTGACCCAGACATCCGTTTCCTCTGAAACTTAATTAGTCATGAGTAAAACTGAAAGCACTCAAATTGAGTGTTCATAAAATAAAACCAGATTTCAATTGAAAAGAAAATGCAATTTGTCCATTTCAGCACAAATTAAAATAAGAACAGTGAATGGACATTAAAGTTTTGCAAACCTGACCAAAAAGACCAGCTACTGACTCATAATTTATATTCTGAAGACTTTCTTGGTGTTCATCGTTTATAGAACAGGCTTTCCATGCAAAGTATGTCTCAATAGTACTTAATTTTTTAACTTATAGTAAGTAATAGTAGAATTTTCACTCATTAGTATCATGACTGTTGAGATCTAAACATATTACATGTTTTTGAGATCTAAGCATATTATATCTGCTGAAATGCAGTGCTATTTAAGACTTGCTACTACTACTTCTTAGTAATTAGTTTCTACAATGTGGATTTTCATTCTTTATTTTCTATCTTTTTCCCTGTTGCTTCAAATTGGTCTGCCTTCTTTATTTTTAGTTTGGCTGTCATTTAAGAGATATTTAATTTGGAAGGTAGTATTTCCTCTCATGTAGATGAATTTTATATTTCCATTTTAACTATCTTCTGATCTAATCCCATATTTACTTACAACAATATTTTAAGAAATGATTGCAATTTTCTCTGATACAAATATCAATTACTATAGCAATTCTTTGAGTTATATTTCCACTCTTTTTCAGAACTGTTGAAAACTGGAGAAGTTGAAAAGCAACAGCTTGTAACACCTTTGTTCTTCCGAACTTTTCTTTTTTACAAGTTATCTTTCCCTTTAATTAAATGGGAACATCAATCAACACACGCACATGCACTCACAGAGGATTATTTACCTACCCCCATTAGCATTATGAGTGTATTTATGACAGAAAAGCACATGTTTTTATTTCATGTTACAATTATAAATATAAAAAATTCTATTCTCTAGGGATAACCCAATACGTAGATCTATTATTAAGAATATCAAAAGATCTTTGTCATTTCTGCTGCCACACTAACTTCTATTTGTACCATCTGACCCCAATAGGGTTAAGGAAAAGATAATCTAGCCTACAACAGTGGCGCAAGCCTATAATGTAAGTAGCTCAGGAAAATAAGGCAGGAGGATCCTGAGCTAAAGCAGCTCAAGGACACTCTGTTTCTAAATAAAATACAAAATAGGGCTGCGGATGTGGCTCAGTGTTTGAGAGCCCCTGAGTTCACCTAGTACACCCCATCTCCCAAAAAAAGATTATCTATTTTAATTTTTCTACTTACAGAGCAGATTGTAAAAGACATTTAAAACTGGTAATCACATGATCTAGTAAGGAGGCATCCATTGAGCTTCTTATGAATTCCCAGCTAATCATATTTTGAAATAACACTCCACTTTAACACCAAATATGCAAATTTTGTGAAATATTTATAGTATTTTCTAACAAAAACTTTGCACTGTTTGGGAATATAATATTCTACAAATAAATATGCAATTAAGAACAATTTTAGTCACTCAATAAAAGCCCATGATAACTTTTATTAAACAGAATAATATTTTTCACCATAAATTAGTGAATGAAAATATACTTTAATACCTCTTAAATTTAACAGGTCCCTAAAGAAATATTTTGTCTTAAAACTTTGTATCTATTTTTAAAATATCTGTAGACACATTTCATTATCCATTCTTTGTTTCACCTTTTCCTCATCTGGATAGGAATGTAAATACTATTGATTTTTAAAAAACAGCTGAAAACTTAATTGAATGCCAACACAACTTAAGTATTATTCTAAATGCTATTTTACCAAAGTCACTGTGAGAATTTTTGTTTAATGAAATCAGACACATGGGTTGATTTACTCATTTGATAAAGACATGATCCAGTACTAAGATTTATGACTTGCTAAAAGTAATCACCTTTTCAAGAAATATATAAAATTAACTGTTTATAAAAATTTGATATCAATTTGATGAGAGACAAAATTCATAATGACTACAAAAATATATTTCAATAGATACTTAGTTACAGATTATGAAAAACAACATATTTTCCTTGGAGTAATTTTAACTTTGAGGAACAATTATATAAGAGCATACTACAGCTTGATGATTCCATAAAAGCAGACAAAAATATGCAGAAAAAAAAATGAGTCCCTGTTTAAAAAAAAAATCAAACTCAAAATTTGTCATTCATTCTGATTAGTAATTACATTTATTTTACCTGTAAATGTCATATAGTTTTTGTCTTCTTTGAAATACTTAGATTTCCTACGTCATTTAAGAAAGCTCTATTATTTGCAAGGAATTGCAAAAATTGTCAAAGCTATTATGCTACTAATGCTCATTTCTCTTGGGAATGAGGAAGTGGCTCAGGGTTAGAGCATTTGGCTAGCATGCACAAGACCTTGGATTCAATCCCCAGAATCAAAAAAAAAAAAAATGTTTACTTCTTTATTTCTTTCAATGCACTTATTATAATTAGAAATGTTTTTGATAGGTTAGGCTTTTATATTTTGTCCATATTTATCCTGCTATATTTTATTAATAACTTTGTAGAGAACATTTTTAAGATTTAATATTTATTTCTATCATCTAAATTTTATTTGCTTATTCTTACATTTTATGAGTCCTGTAGGAATTGGCATCCTATAATATTATTTAATATCTCTAATAGCATAAAATTTAGAATGGACAAATAATAATTTCAACCTTAAAAATGGAAATGGGGACTGCCTCTTCAGACCAGCAGAACACTGCAAAGCCCAGGCCTGGCTCAGATCTTCCCCCACCCACCTGGGAGTCCAAGCCTAACCCACTTCCATCTTGGGACACTGCAGACATTGCTATAGCCTTCCTCATGCAGTAGCCCCCACCTTTTTAACAATAGAGAGGGCCTAGAAGGAGCTGCATCTCAGAGAAGGCATCCCAAAGACAGTATAAGGCCACACTTTCAACCCCATTTCTGTAAGACATTGAATCCATCTTGGGGCACCTCCACTGTTATCTTGAGTTACTGCAGCTATTACTGACACCACCTTTAGTTGCAGTAGCATACATTGGGGGATAGCAAAAGGGTCTGGAAGCCCAACATCAAGGTGGGGTACAGACAATCTGCACCAGTACTACAAGAATATAGGGTAGAAACTCTAATATCTCAGATTCACACTGCAAGAAAGGAAGACACATAGACAACATGTAAAAACAAGAGAAGAAGTGCTCCAGACAAACCAGGATGCTATAATAACAGAAACCATGGACAGCAAAGTTGATAAAATGTCAAAGAAGGAGTTCAGAAAATTCATAATTAAAATGATGTGTGAATTAAAGAATGACCTAAATGAGCAAATACAGGAAAAAATTAATCACTTCAATAAAGAAATAAGAGAGTAAACAATGGTAGCAAAAAATTACTTCAAGAAAGAGATATAGACTCTGAAAAAAAAAACAGTCAAAAATCCTTGAAATGACAGAAACAACAAATCAAATAAAAAACTCAATAGAAAGCATAACCAATAGACTAAACCACTTGGAAGAAAGAATGTCAGATAATAAAGACAAAGTATACAATCTGGAAAATAAAGTTGAATACATAGTGAAGATATTAAGATACCATGAACAGAACATTTAAGAATTATGGGACAGCATCAAAAGACAAAATCTAAGAGTTATTGGAATAAAGGAGGCACACAGTTTCAAACCAAAGAAATGCACAATTTCTTCAATGAGATAATATCAGAAAATTTTCCAAGCATGAAGAATGAATCAGAAAATCAAATACAAGAGGCTTACAGGAAACCAACTTTACAAAATTACAACAGATCTACACCAAGACACATTATAATGAAAATGTCTAGCATACAGAATAAGAATAGAATCTTAAAAGCTGCAAGAGAGGAATGAGATCACGTATACAGGGAGACCAATTCGTATCTCAACAGATTTTTTAACTCAAACTCTCAAAGCCAGGAGATCATGGAACAACATATACCAAGCTCTGAAAGAAAATGGATGCCAAAAATGGAAATGGGCAAATTGAAAAGTATTTTAAGAAACTTTTATTTTCTTATATTTGTAAGCATTTATAAATATTATATTTTATTGAAAACTCCCTTTATATTTATGTATTTTTGGTAGAGATTTTCAAATTTACTATAACATTCTTGGATTTTATTTTCCTAAGCACAAGTACATAGAACTAATGAAACATCTTCATGGTTGGATCCACCACGGTGGTAGAGTTCAAAAGGAACTATTAGAAGAGTCAGGGAGTTTCTTAACTCTGATAATGCACTGAAATCTTCAGGATGCAAAATTATTTAACCAATAATTACATTGTGGCTCACCTGAAACCAACAATTTGGGACATTTGTAAGTGAGTCAGAGTAGCTGGGTGCATTGGTGCAGGCCTGGAATTCCAGTGACATGAAGTCCAGTTTGAGGCCAATCTCAAGAACAGAACTTAGAGAGATTCTGTCTCAAAATCTGAATATTTTAAAAATGGAGGCTGGGGATGTGACTCGGGGGTTGAGCACCCCTGGGTCCCAGGTTTCAATCCCCATTACCAAATAAATAAATAAATAAATGTGGGTCAGTGTAAGGGTAGTTCCAAAATCTCCTTGGGTGACTTTAATTTTCAATTAGAGTTTAAAAGATTGTAATATTGGGTTAAAGTCTTCTGCTTTAACCTATGAACTGTTGATAGACCTTGAATTGACAAAATTGACCAAGTGTTCAAACCAACCATTTCTTGTAATCCAAACTTCTTTAAAGTCCCCGAAGCAAGGAATGAACATGGAATGAGCAAAAGTATGTAGCTGCAGGGCTGAGGCATCACAGCCCAGCTGCTTTCCAGGATCACACTGATCAAGTTTCAGGGTAGTGTCAAGGTAGCAAAAGGCAGAGGCAGTTTACCATGACATGAAATTCACCTATAGTCTCAGCTACCCAGGAAGGCCGAGGTAAGAGAATTATTTGATCCTAGGAGTTAAAGACAAAATTGGGCAGCATAAGAAACCCCCATAAGAGTAGGGGGAATAGAAAAAAGGAAGAAAAAGAAAAGAAAAGAAAGAAAGAGAGAGAGAGAAAGAGGGAGGGAGGGAGGGAGTAAAAGTGAATCTTGATCAGTTTTTTCTCTTGTCCTACATTCTGAGACCCTGTATCATTTTACTACTATCTAACAAACTAGCAGACCAAGGCAAAATTTCACCAGAATCCTGTATGTTCCCTCTGTATTTCTCTGAATTTCTGGTTAACTAGTACCAGCCAAGGCTGGAAAACAGACTGATCTGTTACTTCTCAAATTTAACCTAAGCAGCATGGAAAAAAAAAAAAAAAAAAAAAAAAGGTTTTACTAAAATAAATGTTACAAACCTACCCTGGTGATTCTGTGACCCAACAAGGAGAAAAGATATAGGAAATATATATATTTAAGAGGAAATAAAAAGCATTATAGGTTTTTGAATCATTAAGGTCTGGTACCCTAGTCCAAATTTTCTCCCAGATCACTTAATAATCCTAAATTCTGAGCCTCAGGTCTTTTATACGTTATGTTATATTTCAGTCATTTTGAGTATAATTAATAATAAATTCATGTACATTATTAATAAAATATTAAGCTTTTCTCATCCTAGGAAAGTTTTTATAAGACATGCACACACTTACACACACCAAAAAAAAAAAAACCCACAAAATCTTAGAATATTCTTAGTATAATGATAGACAAGGCTCTAATTTTCCTCATTCTCATTCCTTTCAAGAAAACTACTTCCCTTAGAGCAACTTTCTTTAGAGCACTGCTTTAAGTCGTCAATACATATGTATAAACATGATCTCTCATCTTTCATTCTATGAAATCATTAAAAATAATTCCAAGGTTTGTGATTGAATAGTCTCACCTTCACAGCAGGCGCATGTCTGAAAGGACTATCCTGCTGCTCTTTCCAGAGTAATTAGTTGATGACTTGTGAAGTGCAAGAGTCAGACCTCTGTCTGCCTTTTCTTAAAGGAGCACTAATCACATCATGAGGTTCCCACCTTTAATATCTAATCTAATTTTAAGTATCTCCCAAAAGCCCATCTCCAAATACAATCACATTGGGGTTCAGGCTTCATTATATGAATTTTTCCAGAGACAAAAATATTCAGCTCATAACTCAAGGAGATCACAACCCAAGTTTTAAAAAATGCAAGAGGTATGATAGAGTACAGTTTTTTAAAAAATATCCATAAATGTGTATCTATGTCTTCAATTTTAGAATGTATTTGGAATAAACATGTTTAGTTGAGGAATCATGCTTTTGAGATGGCACATTTTTTAAAATAAATCTTGTTATTTCCATTTAGTTATGTACTATTAACTGACTTTCTACTAATTTTTAGAAAAAAAATATTAAAATATGATCTTGAAGTATCATATGTGATAGTTACTGCACTATTAAAAGTACTTGAGAATATAAATTTACCAACCTAGAAATTTTCTAGTACACTCCAATAATTTTCTGGAAGGTAACAAATCAGAAAAACATAACTTAAATGCTGTTTAAATAGTTATTTAATTCTAAACATAAATTGATATTTTATATGTTTTTAAAGAGTTTTAACATGCTTTTTTATATATTTTCTATGATCAATATTTTATTATCAGATTTTCAATTGTTTTGAGAACTCCTATTGCCTATTAAAAGTAATACCTGAAAATTATTACTGCAAATTACCAAAGGAAAATATTAAATATCCAGAGGCCCAAACAACATTTTAAAGTTATTTTATGTTTATCCCTGTTCTCCTATTTTTCAGTTTAAAATTTTACTTTTAAATTAGGGAATTGTTTTCTTTCATTTTTGAGTATGCCAACCATCCAGTTCTATATTTATAATTGACTAATAATTAGCTTTGTACATTTATTTAGTACTTCTGCTAGTAATTCCTCCATAGAAGTTACCCTGTCTGGTTATTTGGGTGTGTTAGACTTCATTAGAGGTGTAGCATGGAGTTAAGTGGTGTCCATGCTTCTTAGCTCACAGTGCACATGAGAATGATCTCTCTGGTAAAAACAATGTGCAGACAACAGTCATTATTAGAGATCTACTTTAGCAAAAGAAAGCAGATTATCTCAGGAATATGACTGAAGTAAAGGGCATAAGGAATTCAAAGCAAACAATAATGAAGGGTCAGTAGTGATGTATAGGACTACATTAGGTAGTAGCTCCTGGGAGAAAACCATTTAAAAAAATTAATTTGTTACATATGACAACAGAATATACTACAATTCATCTTACACATATAGAGCACAATTTTTCATTTCTCTGGTTGTACACAAAGTATAGTAACATCCTTTGTGTATTCATACTTGTACTTAAGATAATGATGACCATTGCATTCCACTATTGTTCCTATCCCTATGCCCCCTTCCTTCCCCTCCCTCCCCTTCTCCCCTTTTTCTTATCTAGAGTTTATTTAATCCTCCCATCCCCTTCCCCATACAGCATATTATGAATCAGCATCCTTAAATCAGAAAAATCATTCAGCATTTTTTGGGGGGGATTGGATAATTTCACTTAGCTTTATATTCTCCAGCTCCATCCATTTACCTGCAAATCCCATGATTTTATTCTTTTAATGCTGAATAATATTCCATTGTGTATATATACCACAATTTCTTTATCCATTTATCTACTGAAGGGCATCTAGTTTGTTTCCACAGTTTAGTTAATGTGAATTGTGCAGCAACAAACATTGATGTGACTGTGTCCCTGTAGTATGCTTTTTTAAGTCCTTTGGGTATAGACCAAGTAGTGGGATTGCTGGGTCAAATGGTGGTTCCACTCCCAGTTTTCCAAGAATTCTCCATTCTGCTTTCCATGTTGGCTGCACCAATTTGCAGTCCCGATAAATAATTGCACACAGTAATGACCATGTGTTTATAAACCTACTTTTAAATATTGAATCAAGACAGAATATTGGGAAAATAATGGGTTTGGGGTTAAGGAAGTTTACTCAATTCTCTTCAGCCCCTCTAAAATGTAATTTATTCTTAAAATTCTAAACTATAAAATGGAAAAGTAGAAGTTTAATTTACTTACTAAGAATTTTGTGAGTTTTAAACAGGCAATGAATTAAAATGTTGTCACAATGTTTGACATATAGTAAACCCTCTATAAATATTACCTGATCTTAGTCATGTTTTATTAACCATTGTTGAAGTCTGTATTTTCCCATATCTGCTGTTAACTTGTACAAATCACCACTTTGGACCAAACCATGTTAAAAGTCTACTATAACTGCTTTTAACTCATCCCAAACACATAGCCCTTTCTCTCTCCACTTTGTAGGTAGAATATTTATTTTAAAATTGCAATTCTGAAAATCTCACTTCTCCATTTAAAAATTGATGCATCCTACTATCCTGATTGCAAATCCTTGAGTGTGGCCTGTAGGACACTAAATAACCTTTCCTAAATCTCCAGTATATTCTTTGCCATCATCAAATCCTCACCTTCTTATTTCAGCCAGTGTGTTTTTTAGCCTTTGCTGTTATTTCAAAACCATACTTTTTCTAACATAGGCCTTTCCTCTAGAAAGTTTCCTCACCCCAAACTTGCAATCTGCTACCTTATCCTGTCTCTGCACATCTGTTTATCCTTAGTATTTGAATATCACTTAATCAATTAATCCGTAATCTCTTAGGCCCCTTCCCAGATTAGTAAATACATAATTATCTTTTCCTATGTAACTCTCTAGACATCCTTTGCAAAAATATTATACTTGCATTTACTTATTCAATACAGATCTTCTTTCTTAGTCATATTTTTACTTTGGTTAGTGAAATGACTTGCAGGTAAGGGCATAAATGGCTGGACTCATCCTCTTGCATTTTTGCCATTCACCCTGAAAAGATATTAAAGTATTAAGCCACTGGTTCTGGGATATGAGTGACATGTGTAGCATATGGGAGTCCAAGCCACAGCTTGGAAGCAATATCTGAAAAACCCAAAGCAACATCAGCTGAATTCCAGCTGAATGGCAGAGATGAAGAAGCAAATGATTATTATAGTATACTGAGTCTGGTGTGGTTTGGTGTGCAAAATTTTATCTGTCAACCTATCTATTTATCTGAGTATTGAACTTCAAAGCAGAACAATATGGTTAGGCAACTGCAACAGAGTGTTAGAAATATATTTACTTTGAAGAAATTTTCCCTAAAGAAATTACATATCACAAGGAGACTTTAATAATAAAGTATACAACCATGAACTCATCTTGTCCTAATCCACCTGTTTCCCTAGTTCAAGATCATAACCTAGAATGAAAGATAAGGATGACCAAGGATGCCAGTGTTGTCATTATTGATCTGGTCCTATCAGACATGAGTACTATGTTTACCTGATATTAGGTAAGCCTAATGTGTGCCAAGTTTTTTCTTCCTTATGGTTCAATTCGTGACAGGATTTTATAAATAAAAACAAGAGGTATGAGTTTACACCTTCCATAAATTTAGGCTGAAATATATATCAAGTGAGGGTTCTAGAGTTTATAATGCATCCAGGTTTATACAAATAGGGTTCATAAGTCTTAGCTGTCAATTAAGGGTCCTAAGTTCTTGTGTTATAATTTAATTTAATAAGCTCTATCTCCAAAATGCTATACTCAAGGGGTCTTTATCTTTTTGACTTTTACTCTTTTTATTTTTCAGAACTAAATAAAACCTCTAAATTTTTTTCTGGTAAATTTCACCTTGCTACAGTTAACCCATTGTTTTTAGGCAGTTTTGTCTAATATGTATGTATGCACATGTGTATGTAAGTAATAAAAAATATATCATTTAGTACCTTATTATTCAATTTCCATTATTTCATCTAAACATTTGATCAGCATGATATCATGGTTTCTCATTAGATTATCTCATGAATCATTAAACTAAACAAACATGAATCCCTCTACTACTTAGCAACTCAGGGATTATTAGATATTCTTCTTTTAAACTATTTGAATAAAAAATTAAATATTCATTTCTACATTTTTGCTATAGCCTCTGGGCTCACATATTTATTAGTCAGCACTCATTATTTCTGGGAATCCACATAACTTAAATGCAAACTGTTAGATAATATCATATATGTATATATTATAAGAAATTATCTAACTTTAATTGTAAATAATTCATTATAGAAGAAATCATCTTGCACAGTTAAATGATTTCTTCTAGAATGTATGGAAAAGATACTGTTTTATTATTTCTGTACATTTTTGTGTAGTTGATCTGTATAAAAATGAATAAAATGGAAATATAAAAATGTAGTATGGGATTTCTCAGAAAATTGGTACTAAAGTTCATAGTTATTTTTTAAATTTGCACAATAAATATTAATTTTCTAAGTTTGCTGTACAACCAAAATAATCTCAGAAAGAATTAAAAGTAATAAAACATAAAAAATAATATTCTTTTTAAATTTTTTTTTTAGTTGTGGAGGACACACAATATCTTTGTTTATTAATTTATTTGTATGTGGTGCTGAGGATTAACCAGTGCCTCACACATGCTTTGCAAGTGCTCTGCCACTGAGCTATAGCCCAAGCCACCCCTCATAAAAATATTCTAAGCGAACCAGTTTACCTTGTCCTGCACTTTAATGACAGCTTAGAACAGCAAGGCTGTGGCTATAAGGGCTCTTCTTTGCTTGTTTTGAACTATAGGAAATGGAAGAATATTCCAACAGTTTCTTATCACTAAGCATAATCTCGTGACTTTTAGTTCATTTAAAAGAGATACAAAATTTAATAGCATTTCATTGATCCTTACATGTGCACTGAGCTGAACCAAGGAGTAAATTAGATTTGACTTGCTGGGTTTCTGTTCATGACTAAAAGGCTCAGGGGTTACTCCAGTTGAACTGGGCTAACTGGGCTGCATGAAATAACCACACAAAAGACACAAATACCTTTTTCTTTGGGGTCGCTGTGATGGCTCCTCTGAACTTAAGGGTCCGCAGAAAGAGAGAAAGCAAGAGCATGTGCTGATCCCTTTTATTGAGGAGAAGCTATACAAATGAGGCAAGGGGTTAGGTTTCAGGGGGCTGAGTCTATCTTCATGATGTCCACTATCAGCAGGTTGACTGACCCTGAGTAGGCCACACCCAAGGACACCATAAGAGAAGGGGACACACACAAGGCACTTCCATGGAAGATTCTATCCTAAAAAGGACAAGGGGTTATATTACAAAGGAACAGGTGAGCATAGCTTCACCCATGGGGCTGTAGCAAGACACACTCATGCATGAGACACTCACCACATTTCTGTGACTGAGCGCCTCAGCAGCCAGCCAGGGAGTGTGACTCAGTTAAGTGCAAGGTTGGTGTCCCACATTGATACACATTGAAACCATATAATTGTTTTCTATTTATTTGAAATCCTGCCTATTGATATACTGCTCATGTTAAATCTGCACCAGTTTGTTGAATTCATGAATGATGGTACTGTAAATATACTGAGTTTTTAGTATAATAAACGATATATGAACAAATGGATATTTTCTAGAAACTGCTCTTTAAAATATGCAGGACAGTTGGGAATGGTGGTGCCTGTCTATAATCCCAGTGATTCGGGAGGCTGAGGCAAAAGGATCACAAATTCAATGCCAGCCTCAGCAACTTAGCAAGTCCCTAAGCAACTTAGTGAGACCCTGTCTCAAAATAAAAGATAAAAAAGGGCTGTGATAAAGTTCCCGTAGGTTCAATTCCCAATACCCACCACTCAAAAAAAAATAAAATAAAATAAAATATATAGGAGAGATTAATTCACTTATCTCTAATCATTAAGTGGTTTCTTAAGTTTGAAATACGGCCATGTATTCCTTGATAAAGTAGAGATAAAAATCCCACCAATAAGGACTTTAAAACTCATGAATACATGCTAATATTTGCAGTCTAATTTATTGTGACATACTTTATAAAACTATTCTGTATAAATATATCCTTTTTATAAAAATGATAATAGAAAATGTTTTCCACAAAGAAATTAAACACTCATATTTTAGGAAGAGACGGTAAAATATATCATGGGTTAGCAGCCATTAATAAAAGTGAACTGTAAATAAAAAACACATTTTACACTAAAAATATGACTGACTTGAAGTTTTGAGACTTTTTACTTTCCAAGTTTGTTACTCATATTTTAAATTTCTGTTTCAAGTACAATTATTATCACCTGAGAATTGGCTTAATTTTTGTTGATATCAAAAGGTTCACCTGAAACTCTTTCATCTTTGTTTTGTGAAGAAAAAAAATTATATCACAAAACAGCAGGGTGCCTTTGGAAATAAACACTGCACCCTGAGAATTTAAATTTCTGCAAAATTTATCATTAATTAGTTGCATCCAACTAAAATGAAACTTTTGAAAGTGAGTTAACCCAACCTCAAAAGAACAGCACACCTTGTACAAACCTAGTTCTAAAAAAATTTGGAAAGACAAACAAGATATGTATAACTCAAAAAAAAAAAAAAAATGGGAATGCACAAAAATAATAATTTGAATAGGTTAATCCATATTTCATATATTTTAAAATTGTGTGTGATTTGTATTCATTTAGGTTCCAATATGTTCATAAATTGTTTGAAACTGTGTAGGCATTAAAAATGTAAATGCATTAGAGAATGCTGCACAGTGGCATCTGGATACAGGGCCAGAAAACCATAGAAAACCCCATGTAATCTCCACTCTAGAGAATATGCATGCCAAAGAGTCAGGTAAATATTTATTTTGCATCAGAGAGAAAGCCAATGCTTCTATCAGTGTTATAGCATAGAAAGAAAAAGGAATTTCTTTAGAGGTCTGCATCCAGAGAAGAGATCAGGAATTTCATAATGCAGTAGTGTTACCATCAAGTGCTCATCTGTACATTTGTAGCCCACTCAAATACCTTTCAATTGTTATACATAGCCCACAATCATTGCATGGAATATTTCAGATGTCTTTCACAAGTCATCATTAAAACAACCACTGACAAAAATACATTGTGGAAAAAAATATTTATTCAATTTCCAAAAAGAAGGAAATTACATACATAATATTTTTCCTAGTACAAGCTCTTAGTCTACCATATTCCAAAGAAAGTCAGCTATTTCAATGACTTTATCAAGAAAGCTATTTCAAAAATAGATCTAATGTCAATATTATCAACAATGTGCCTTGTACTATATATTTCACTTTGAAACATTGACTGTGGACAAACTTAAGTTATTATGATCAACATGACATTTATCAGTGATCATTCAAAACATCAAGAAAAATTGTTTTTTCTTTAAGCTAAGAGAAATTGTATGTTTCCTGCTAAACAGACACTCCTTCAATTGAGCTACATCCCAAGTCCTCCTCTTGACTTGTGAGTGTTCTTCTTCCTCCCTTTCTTAGATGTTCAATTTTCAAGTTAAATAAAAATAAGTTTAGTGTAGTAATTTATTTTTTGGGGGGATACATATTTAATATTATCACAATTTTCATATTCATTTATATACTGTATATTCACACTTTTTAGCAGCTTTATGAATTTTGTCAAATTTATACACTATTATAACTATCATCATGATCACAATACTCTTGATGAACCCTTGTCTCTTGACATCCCCTCCCTCATGGCCATAGGAGCCATCAGATTACTCATTTCTATCCCTGCAGTATAACCTTGCAAGAATGTCAGATAAATACAATTATACAACATGTGACTCTTTGAATTTGATTTTTTCCATGACCATAAGGTGTTTGATATTCATCAGTGTACTTGAGTGAATCAATAAATTTTATTGTGAAGTATTATTCCACTGCATTGATGCATCATAAATTTATTCATTCCTTACCTGAAGGACATCTGAATTATTTTAAATTTGGGGTAAGCCATTATTAATAATCATTTATATTTTGTGTATATTATTATTTTGTTTGGCTAAATACCAAGGAGTGGTATTTCTGGGTTTTATACTAGGTATATGTTTAATTTTAAATTTTGAATTAAATTGTCAAATGGTTATCCAAAGTTGTTGAAGTCTTTTTTCTCTATCAATGGTGAATGAAAGTTTCTGCCTTTCTTGCTTCTTTACAATATTTGATATGATCAATCTTTTATTTTAGTTGTATAGTAAAATCTCATTGTTCTTTGAACTTACATTTTCTTAATAATAAACAGTGCTGGACATATTTCCCTGTGCTTATTTGACATTTTTGAATCTTAATTGGTAATGTATCCTTCCAAAGTATTTTCTCATTTTTACAGTCACATTGTTTGGTTTCTCATTGTTACATTTTCAGAGTCCTCTATTTTGGTCTTAATACATATTATTTGCAAATATTTTATCTAAGCCTCTGCTTTCTTTTTCAGTTCTCTTAATAATATATTTAATAGAGTTGAAGATTCTAGTATCAATGCAGTACAAATAATCATTTATGGGACCTTTTTTTTTACTATTATTTCTATAATTTTTGCCTTATCCAAAGTCACATATTTTTGTTTTTTTTTTAATTTAGTTAGATTTATAGTTTTGGTTTTAATTAAAAGTAAGGTATTTGATCTATTTGGAGTTAATGTTTTATATATGAAGTTTGGAATGTGGGAAACTTTTTGTTCATGGACATTGTTTCAACATCATTTGTTAAAAATTCCAATAATTTCTTTAAAAATTTTTTACTGCTAATCTTTCAAAACTCCAAAACCAAGCTGGATCTATTTCTAGTCTAATTTATTAACCTATACATCTATACTTTATGTAATCTATAATGATTATGATAACTATGCTATGTCTGGCATGAGTCCTCCAATTTTATGTTTAATAAAATTGAATAACATCAACTAGATTTATCATATACATTTTAAAATAAGATTCTTCAATTAATCAAAATAAATCAAATGAATATATTATGCATTTTAAAATAAAATTCTTCAATTCTATAGAAAATCGTTGCTGGGATTTTGACTTCAATTGCACTGAGCTATAAATTATTTTAGAGAAAATAAACATCTTAACTATATTGAGTTTTATAATCCATGACAATATTACAGATTTGTTATTTATTTGCAACTTTTTACTTCTTCCATTAACATCATTTTTTTCAGCACATGGTATTACTCATATTTTGCAAATTTGTGTTTAAGGAGTATGTGTTTTATCAATTGCACAGTTTTATTTGTCTAAATTTCCAAATTTTAATTACTAATATAGACATGTTACAATATTGTAGATGCAAATTTATCATACAACCTTGATTAACAATTAACTATACTGTTAAAAATGTCTTAAACACAGAATGTCTATTAATAATTAGACATAGAGACTGGCATAGGGGGGTTATAAATTATCTGGTTAAAATTGAATTTATTATAAGGAAAGATACACAGTAAGTCTGAGAAACTTTGAGCTAAAAATACAAGGTTATAAACATGAAGCAGGATGGAGAATAGTTGTAAATATTGGATAAAATTTCCATCCATATGCCTTGGAGTTATTAAAAATATAAGTATTCATTTTTATGTCTTATTTATACTTTAGCATTTCTTTGACATATATATTGATGTACATTAAAAAAAATCAGAAGCTAACCTTGCTATGGAATTGTTTTTTTACTGACTCCGAAGTGAGGAAGCTTATCTCTGAGAGATTAGGGATGAAGGAAATTGTCACTGTAACCTTGCTTACTAGTTTGGTTTTGAACCAAACATTGTTTTTCTGCTAGATACAATATTAGGTAATAGTAATAATAATAAAAATAATAAACAAATATAAATTCCTTAATGTAGGTTATTAGTAAGTCTCCAGTTTTAGAGTTTATACCAGGAAATGTATTTTCTTCAGAATTGAAGAGTATTCAGATAGTCATATAAAGTATAAATAGAAAGAATATATGTTTACTTATTTAATCAAGTTTCTTTTTTTTTTTTACAGAAAAGTAATAATGAAGGATCAGTTGATAATTTTGACAGAATCAATAAAGTAGACATTTAGGTAATTTTGTGTTCATTGCATACCTTTTCTTTGGTTAGAACTGAAATATAAAGTTTATGAAAATTAGTTTTTATATTATGAGAGCTTTATAGTTATATATAGTAGTTGGATTCATTCTGACAAACTCATAGAGGAATAGAATTCCATTTCAGTTCATTATCCCTTCATTTTCCCTACCACTTTTGAACACATTCTAGACCAGGGTCCTATCTCTAGCATCTGAATGACATCTGAAAAAATTCTGACCACCCTTCTCAAGAAAAGACAACCATTTGAAAACGAATTATTAAGTTTGAAGTTTATCACTGCATTTTATAAATCTTTGGGGGGATGTATATACGTATAGTACATGGATAAAACAAAAACTTTATCTTTGGACATTAGTAAATGATATTGGGACTGAGGAAATTGCATGATTTGACATGACTAATCACAAGTAGCAGAGATGGAAGGCCATTATTCATAATAAGCTACCTTCTCAAGATTGTAGCCAAATCTGTTTCTAAGTCATTGGCACTATATCAACTTTTGTTTTAGAAACAAAAATCAAATTCGTCAGAATAAAACTGTTTAATATCTTGTATCCCTGGAGCAACAATTAGATGAACAAATCTATGTTCTTAACAGAATTTAATGAATCCTCCTCCTTAAAAAATACTTTATATGCTCAAACAGAAACTTTAAAGAAAATCTCCACTGGCATAATATTACATACTGTAGTTCTTATTATTTTAAATGTAGATACTTTTACTTCATATAAAAGACCATAGGTAATTACTGGTTGAGAGAAAGATATGTCTTCTCCAGCAGCTCAGCCTATGTGTGTCTCTTTTCTACATGAAATTTGAAATTCTGTGATACTGAATTAACATCTCATATTAATTTTTTTTAATTAGCGATGCTGAACATGGTGGCTCATGCCTATAATTACAGTGATTTGGTAGGCTGAGGAAGATAAAGATTGCAGGTTCAAGATCAGATGTAACAATCTGGTAAAACCTCATCTCAAAGGAAAAAAAAATTCTGATGATTTAACTCAGTTCAAATAAAAAGATAATGATATAAATTCTTTGTTTTTTGGTTTTTTTTTTTTTTTTTTTTTTTTTTTACTTCTGAATTTAGAGGCCAAGTAAACCTGTCCTCTTAGCTTCTTTTGTCACAAACTCTCTGGAAAAAAAAGTGCCTGTTAGACATTTTACTTCTTACTGGTTAGCTCATATTGCAGGTATTACCATCACTTCAGAGAAAACTGGAAATTCAAAATTCTGTAATTTAAACAAATTTATTAATTGGATATTGACAAAAACAACATTTGGAAGACAGGTCTTAATAGTGATTTTTCTTTCTTTTTTTTTTTATTTTTTATTGTTGGCTGTTCAAAACATTACATAGTTCTTGATATATCATATTTCACAATTTGATTCAAGTGGGTTATGAGCTCCCATTTTTACCCCATATACAGATTGCAGAATCACATCAGTTGCACATCCATTGATTTACATATTGCCATACTAGTGTCTGTTGTATTCTGCTTCCTTTCCTATCCTCTACTATCCCCCCTCCCCTCCCCTCCCCTCCCCTCTTCTCTCTCTGCCCCCTCAACTGATATTCGTTTGTCCCCCTTGTATTATTTTTCCCCTTCCCCTCACTTCCTCTTGTATGTACTTTTGTATAACTCTGAGGGTCTCCTTCCATTTCCATGCATTTTCCCTTCTCTCTCCCTTTCCCTCCCACCTCTCATCCCTGTTTAATGTTAATCTTCTTCTCATGTTCTTCGACCCTACTCTGTTCTTAGTTACTCTCCTTATATCAAAGAAGACATTTGGCATTTGTTTTTTAGGGATTGGCTACCTTCACTTAGCATAATCTGCTCTAATGCCATCCATTTCCCTGCAAATTCTATGATTTTGTCATTTTTTAATGCGGAGTAATACTCCATTGTGTATAAATGCCACATTTTTTTTATCCATTCATCCATTGAAGGGCATCTAGGTTGGTTCCACAGTCTAGCTATTGTGAATTGTGCTGCTATGAACATCGATGTAGCAGTGTCCCTGTAGCATGCTCTTTTTAGGTCTTTAGGGAATAGACCAAGAAGGGGAATAGCTGGGTCAAAGGGTGGCTCCATTCCCAGCTTTCCAAGAAATCTCCATACTGCTTTCCAAATTGGCTGCACCAATTTGCAGTCTCACCAGCAATGTACAAGTGTACCCTTTTCCCCACATCCTCGCCAGCACTTGTTGTTTGACTTCATAATGACTGCCAATCTAACTGGAGTGAGATGGTATCTTAGGGTGGTTTTGATTTGCATTTCTCTGACTGCTAGAGATGGTGAGCATTTTTTCATGTACTTGTTGATTGATTGTATGTCCTCCTCTGAGAAGTGTCTGTTCAGGTCCTTGGCCCATTTGTTGATTGGGTTGTTTGTTCTCTTATTGTCTAATTTTTTGAGTTCTTTGTATACTCTGGATATTAGGGCTCTATCTGAAGTGTGAGGAGTAAAGATTTGTTCCCAGGATGTAGGCTCTCTATTTACCTCTCTTATTGTTTCTTTTGCTGAGAAAAAACTTTTTAGTTTGAGTAAGTCCCATTTGTTGATTCTAGTTATTAACTTTTGTGCTATGGGTGTCCTATTGAGGAATTTGGAGCCCGACCCCACAGTATGTAGATCGTAGCCAACTTTTTCTTCTATCAGACGGCGTGTCTCTGATTTGATATCAAGCTCCTTGATCCATTTTGAATTAACTTTTGTGCATGGCGAGAGAAAGGGATTCAGTTTCATTTTGTTGCATATGGATTTCCAGTTTTCCCAGCACCATTTGTTGAAGATGCTATCCTTCCTCCATTGCATGCTTTTAGCCCCTTTATCAAATATAAGGTAGTTGTAGTTTTGTGGATTGGTTTCTGTGTCCTCTATTCTGTACCATTGGTCCACCCGCCTGTTTTGGTACCAGTACCATGCTGTTTTTGTTACTATTGCTCTGTAATATAGTTTGAAGTCTGGTATCGCTATACCGCCTGATTCACACTTCCTGCTTAGCATTGTTTTTGCTATTCTGGGTCTTTTATTTTTCCATATGAATTTCATGATTGCTTTCTCTATTTCTACAAGAAATGCCGTTGGGATTTTGATTGGCATTGCATTAAACCTATAGAGAACTTTTGGTAATATCGCCATTTTGATGATGTTAGTTCTGCCTATCCATGAACAGGGTATATTTTTCCATCTTCTAAGATCTTCTTCTATTTCTCTCTTTAGGGTTCTGTAGTTTTCATTGTATAAGTCTTTCACCTCTTTTGTTAGGTTGATTCCCAAGTATTTTATTTTTTTTGAAGATATTGTGAATGGAGTGGTTGTCCTCATTTCCATTTCAGAGGATTTGTCGCTGATATACAGGAATGCCTTTGATTTATGCGTGTTGATTTTATATCCTGCCACTTTGCTGAATTCATTTATTAGCTCTAATTGTTTCTTTGTAGACCCTTTTGGGTCTGCTAGGTATAGAATCATGTCATCTGCAAATAGTGATAATTTAAGTTCTTCTTTTCCTATTTTTATGCCTTTAATTTCTTTCGTCTAATTGCTCTGGCCAGTGTTTCGAGAACTATGTTGAACAGAAGTGGTGAGAGAGGGCATCCCTGTCTTGTTCCAGATTTTAGAGGGAATGCCTTCAATTTTTCTCCATTCAGAATGATGCTAGCCTGAGGCTTAGCATAGATTGCTTTTACAATATTGAGGTATGTTCCTGTTATCCCTAGTTTTTCTAGCGTTTTGAACATAAAGGGATGCTGTACTTTGTCGAATGCTTTTTCCGCATCTATCGAGATGATCATATGGTTCTTATTTTTAAGTCTATTGATGTGGTGAATAACATTTATTGATTTCCGTATATTGAACCAGCCTTGCATCCCAGGGATGAATCCTACTTGATCATGGTGCACAATTTTTTTGATATGTTTTTGTATCGGAGTGGCCAGAATTTTATTGAGGATTTTTGCATCTAGGTTCATTAGAGATATTGGTCTGTAGTTTTCTTTCTTTGAAGTGTTTTTGTCTGGTTTAGGTATCAGGGTGATGTTGGCCTCATAGAATGAATTTGGAAGTTCTCCCTCTTTTTCTATTTCCTGAAGTAGCTTGAAAAGTATTGGTATTAGTTCCTCTTTAAAGGTTTTGTAAAACTCTGCTGTATACCCATCCGGTCCTGGGCTTTTCTTAGTTGGTAGTCTTTTGATGGTTTCTTCTATTTCCTCAATTACTATTGGTCTGTTTAGGTTGTCTATATCCTCCTGACTCAATCTGGGCAGATCGTATGACTTAAGAAATTTATTGATGCCTTCACTATCTTCTAATTTATTGGAGTATAAGGATTCAAAATAATTTTTGATTATCTTCTGTATATCTGAAGTGTCTGTTGTGATATTGCCTTTTTCATCCCGTATGCTAGTAATTTGAGTTCTCTCTCTTCTTCTCTTCACTAGCATGGCTAAGGGTCTGTCGATTTTGTTTATTTTTTCAAAGAACCAACTTTTAGTTTTGTCAATTTTTTCAATTGTTTCTTTTGTTTCGATTTCATTAATTTCAGCTCTGATTTTAATTATTTCTTGCCTTCTACTTCTTTTGCTGTTGTTTTGCTCTTCTTTTTCTAGGATTTTGAGATGAAGTATGAGATCATTTATTTGTTGGTTTTTTCTTTTTTTAAGGAATGAACTCCAAGCAATGAATTTTCCTCTTAGAACTGCTTTCAATGTGTCCCATAGATTCCGATATGTTGTGTCTGTGTTTTCATTAATCTCTAAGAATTTTTTAATTTCCTCCTTGATGTCTTCTGTAACCCATTGATCATTCAGTAACCTATTGTTCATTCTCCAAGAGATGTATTCTTTTTCCTTCCTTCTTTTATCGTTGATTTTCAGTTCCATTCCATTATGATCAGATAGGATGCATGGTATTATCTCTACTCCTTTATATTGTCTAAGAGTTGCCCTGTGACATAATATATGATCTATTTTTGAGAAGGATCCATGTGCTGCTGAGAAAAAAGTGTAACTGCTTGATGTTGAGTGGTATATTCTATATATGTCAATTAAGTCTAGGTTATTAATTGTGTTATTTAGTTCTATAGTTTCCTTATTCAACTTTTGTTTGGAAGATCTGTCCAGTGGCAAGAGAGGTGTGTTGAAGTCTCCCATGATTATTGTATGGTGGTCTATTAGACTCTTGAACTTGAGAAGAGTTTGTTTGATGAACATAGCTGCACCATTGTTTGGGGCATATATATTTATGATTGTTATGTCTTGTTGGTGTATGGTTCCCTTAAGCAGTATGTAGTGTCCCTCTTTATCCTTTTTCAATATTGTAAACACACTTCCCTATTGAAAATTAAAAGAAGAAAGTTTACATGGCGACATTGAGTTAAGAGTGTACACCAAACTCTCTTCAGTTAAAAAAAAAAATAGCCACTACTAATGCTGTTCTGAGGCCTTGTACAGCATGACTCATTTCATTTTTCTCAGTTATCTTGTGAGTTTGTTAGAGGTCAACTCCATTTCAATGACTTCCCTATAGGTCTTAAAGTTGAGAAGTTAAGAAAGAAGGAGTGGTCCCTTGGCACTGTCCCAGGGGTTTCTCCACTGTCAGTTTGAATGTGATGACCTGTAAATCTAATGCCTTTTCCTTTCCTTCTAATTTTCAAAGTAAATCTTATTTGGTAAAGTTAAAGTTTTAAGAATGTCTCAAATTTTAATTATCCTATTTCCAACATTGCAGCCTATCTCTCCTTGAAATGAAAAAAGTAGAGGAGAAATCCAATTTTGTTTGAACAATTTGCATATAATTTTCTTTTCTTCTTTAAACATGGATTTTTGATTTAGAGATGAGTCTCACATGATTAAGTAAAATATAACTTTATAGGTTTATAAGTATAAACTTACAAATGGTTTCTATTAAAGAGAAATTTTATTCAAAACTTTTAAAACTAAGAATTAAAGAGTTATAATATTACATAAGATTTTATAATATCAAGATAATTGGATTTTAATACAAAATTCACTTTATGCTTCAAGGTAAATTAAACTCAGGAAATTGAATTTTTAATGGTTTTGGTTTAAAAATGACTATACATTTTATTTCTGTTGCAATAGTGCAGTTGATACAGAGAAAAATGGTTAATATATTTATGCAGATATTTAAATTCAGCATAAATGCTGAGATTCATAAACATTCTTAAAAAAAAGTTCACTTTTAAACTAGGTAACTTCTTATCTAAACTAGTATTTGGTGAAAGTTAAATATATTTTAATAGCTACATTTTTATTAATTTAATAATTTCTTAAATATGTTTATGCAAATTATGCACACTTCAAAAATTATTCTATGCAAACACTCTGTAGTTCTTCCCCCCTGCTTTGTCTCTTCCCTATCTATTATAGCATCCATGGAGGTGACAAATGAGAGGTACAATATGGAAGTTTCCTACTTCTTTTTTTCTGTTTACAAGAAGTGTAAGTTATAGGTAAGGTGAGAGGTTATAGTTTTTGGGAAGAAATCATTGTGAGGAATAGGTGCAATAAACAGCAAAGAAAAGTATAGAGTATATAGTGAGTTATGTACTCTATGAAAGTCAACCACATAGAACAATATGAACAATGTAGAACATAATAGTAAGAATTCTCTATTTGTGTTTTCCTATTAAACCACCTAAATTTCTGAGGTATAAATGTCAGAGAAAGGCAATTATATGTCTATGTATGTATATGTAAATATATATGTATATTTGGTAATTTTTAAAATATATTTTATATCATTTTTACATTTTATTTCAATAGTAATCTGGACATATTTTTTAGAAATAGAATTGACTTTAAACCATTTGGAAAAATATAATACCAAGACAATGCATACTAATTGAGACAAACAGCTTTGAAAGATAAAGGGTGAATTTTTCCAATTCACAGTAAAATAGATGAATTGATACTAATAAGTGTGTACATAGTAGCACTTAATATATTTTCAAATGTGGATATTAATATAATTGATAAATGTAAATGTTTAGACTATAATGTTAGAAACAAAAGTTGTAAAATCTATATAGGACTATTCAATTCATGTAATATTAAAAAATCATATTACTGCTTTCAACCATAATAAATAGAAAGTATAACAAAAGGTTATAGCAATACATATTTTAATTATATGTAGAATATAAACATCTTTTTTAAAAGCCACCTAAATTTCTAAATTTCAGCAAAAGATGGTTATCAAACTCAGGAATGCAGAAAGATTTTATTTAGAAACATTAAAAAAATAGTCTTAAATCAACAATTAAAAAACTGAAACATGGGGGTTTTTCAAGATGGCATATTAGAAGAGGTTGAGTTCCTGGCTGCTCCATGACATGAAACCAAGAGAGCAGACAGGTAGCTTCTCTTTAAGGTGGGTGAACAAAAAATAAAGTGGGGGCAGTGGGACTTTACTGGAATTTAAAACTGGACATTTAAAGCAGATTGAGGGTATAGGAGGTTGGATATAATAAAATAAGGAAAAAATCTCCAGCAACACAGCCACTGATATAGCCAGGCTGGAAGCATTATCCAGAGTGGTCCCTCCATGAGCACAGAAGAAGGATAAGGGAATTAAAGAAACCTGCATTCTTGGGAGGTCCAAGTTGTGTCTACGTATAGGTGGTTTAGAGACTAAGGACATTGCCCAACTAACCTGAAAGACACACTGCACTACATCCATGCTAAGGAAAGAAGCCACCATCTCTCCATGCAGCATGTGGCAGACAAAGGAAGAACCATTTTGTAAGTGCAATGCGTATGCTGGCAGCTGAGGGAGCAATACATGACAAACCAAAGTTTGGCCCGAAATACAGGCCCAGTAAACACACATTGCACAACATAGAGTGTGCTTAAGTGATGAGAGGAGAAAAATCCAACATGGAGAGAGGTTTATACAGGGCACAACTGGTTGTGGAAACCTACTCAGTTCTAGCTCTCCGCTTCCAATCTGACTGCTTGCAGGACCTGCAGGGAGAGATGCACCTGGCCAGGAACTTGGAAGGGTGAAGGATAGGTGGGAGAGATTGAAAATTGAACCCAAGACCAGGAAATGTGAGATCTTGCAAGAGATGTAGGGGGTTAAGAATTGACTCCCCCACCACATGAGTGGAACCCAGGGGAGATCCGCGGTACAGTGATCCAGTGTGGACCAGCAAGTACTTGGTGCTGGAGGTGCTCTGATTTAAAAATCCCTAAATCAATTGTCATTCAGTGAAAAGCCTGGAGCATTCCTAGGCCTAAACCCTGCCTCTAGGAATCCTGCCTATGGGATTACCCCTCTCCAGCAATCCAAAGGGTAGAGCATCATGCTCCAGATGACCCCACCTAAAACTGGTGAGAAGCTGAGAATATTTTGAACTCCAGTGGAAAAAAGTCTTTAAATTTTTATTGACATTTTTCATTCTTTCTTTTTTTTCTTTTTAATTCTCTTTCTCTGTTTAATAGTGAACTTGATGGTATATGGACATTTATACATTTTTATATTTGTTTTTTTCTTATTTTTAGCATTTTTGAAGCCAACTTTTTTTATGGATTAGTTTTTTGTGAACTAGGATGTTTGATTTATATATTTTAGTTGTGTTTGTATTCTTTTATTTTTATTTTATTATTTCTAATATATATATATATATATATATATATATATATATATATATTCCTACACATTTCCCTTTATTCTCTCTTTTCTTCCACTAATAGCCAGTCTCTATTGTTGTCGTTCACTCTTTCTTTATTTTTTTTTACTTCTATCTTCTCCTCCTTCATAGTCATCACATCCTATATCATGTCTGCTCTCTCCCTGTCCACCATTTGAAATTGTAAACCCTTTTGCAAACTTGCTGTTTTTATTGTATAATATGTTTTCAGTGAACATATCATTTCTATTTATTGTGATAATTAACATTGTACACATCATGGTAGCAACTATTTGGTTTAATGTTGCACATGTTTTTTTGGTGGACACAACATGTTTATTTTATTTTTATGTGGTGCTGAGGATCAAACCCAGCACCCCGCACATGCTAGGCAAGCGCGCTACCGCTTGAGCCACCTCCCCAGCCCATGCACATGGTTTTTATTTGCTGTTGTTATTATTTGTCTCCCACTGAACAGTGAGGTACTGGAAACATTCAGGGACACTGTAAGTCCACATGGTAGAATTCTACTGCCTCAGATACATACTGTTAGATGGGTAGACACCCTAATAACATGAAAAAGCAAGAGAACAAATTGCCCTAAACAAACCAAGATACTCTAATAACAGAATCCAGCAATGCCACAGGGAAGAAATGTCAGAGAAGAAGTTTAGAATGTACATAGTTAAACTGATTTATGAGGTAAAGGATGATGTAAGGAAAGAAATAAAAGAGAACACAGGAAGTGAAAGATCACTTCAATAAAGAGGCAGAGATTCTGAACAGAAAAAAGAAGCAGAAATCCTTGAAATTAAGAAAAAAATAAACCAATTTAAAAATTCAATAGAAATTATCACCAACAGTTAAGGCCACTTGAAATACAGTACCTCAGCCAATGAAGACAAAATATATAATCTTGAAAATAGAATCGGTTCACCAAGGAGAGAAGATGTTAAGAAAACATGAACAGAACTTCCAAGAATTATGAGATAACATAAAAAGATCAAATTTAAGATTTGCATACATGGAGATACAAACCAAAGGAATACACAAACTTTTAAATGATATAATATAAGAAAATTTCCCCAATATAAAAAATTAAATGGAAGATCAAATGCAACAGGTTTATATAGGACCCCAAATGTACAAAATTACAATAGATCCACATGAAATCACATTATAATGAAAATGCCTAACATACAGAATAAAATTAGAATATTAAGGGTTTCAAAAGAAAAATATCCAATTATGTATGGGAGGAAATAAATTTGGATCTCAGCTGATTTCTCAATCCCGACCCTCAAAGCTAGGAGGTCCTCAAATAACATATACCAAGCTCTGAAAGGATGGATGTAAAACAAGAATCTTAAATCTAGCAAAATTAAGCTTTAGATTTTGAAGAAGAAATAAAAATCTTCTATGATAAACCAAAGAATAAAATAATCATCAATTAGAAAGCCTTTACTACAGAATATTCTCCAAAAAAATTCCATGAAGATGAAAGGAGGAAAAAAAAAGTGAAACCCAACAAAGGAAGAAACTACAAAGTAATAGTCAATCAAAGGAGAAACAAACTGAAATTAAATAAACCAAAATGACCAGGAATATAAACCATATCTCAAAGATAACCTTGAACATTAATGGCCTAACTCATCAATCAAAAAACATAGACTAGCAAATTTAAAAACAAGACCTAAAATATGCTGTCTCCAAGAGACTCACTGCATAGGCAAATATATCCACAGACTGAAGGTGAAATAATGGGAATAAAACATATTGTTTGCAGAGATTGCTTTAGAAAGCAGGGGTTTCTATATTCATATCAGATAAAGTGTACTTTAAGCAAGTTAAACAGAAAGTACAAAGAACAACATTTCATACTGCTTAGGGGAATTATATATCAGCAAGATGTAATAATAGTAAATATTTATTCCCCAAATACTGAAGCATCTACATACATCAAACAATCCCTTCTTAATTTCAAGAATCAGACCAAAACACAATAATACTGGGTGACTCTAACATACATCTCTCACTATTGAATAGATACTCCAAGCAAAAACTAGACAAAGAAACTATAAAACTAAATAATATAATCTATAATTTAGGCTTAATAGACTTATATGGAATATTTTATACATCAATGAATGAATACACTTTCTTCTCATTAGCAACTGAGAAACAACTCTTAGCAAATACAAAAAATAGAGATAATACCATGCGTTCTATCAGATCATAATGGCATGAATTTAGAAATCAAAAATAAAATAGAAAATAGAAGCCACTCAAACAATTGTACACTAGAGAATATGCTATTGAAAGACCAATGGATAACAGAAAAAATCAAGGATGAAATAAATAAATACTTAGAGATAAATGAGACCACTGTTTCGACATATCAAAATCTCTAGGTCACTATAAAAGTAGTGGTAAGAGTAAAGTTTATTGCATTGACCTCATTCATTAAAAGAATAAAATGTCTATGTATAAATTACCCAACATTAAATCTCACAGCCATAGAAAAGGAGGAACAAATCAACACCAACAGTAGTAGAATACATAAAATAGCTAAAAATCAATAAAATTGAAACAAAAGAAACAATCCAAAAAATTGACAAACAAAATATTGGTTATTTGAAAAAATAAATAAAATTGATATATCCTTAGCCATGGTAATGAAGGGAAAGAAAAAACTCAAATTACTAAAATTCGTAATGATAAAGGAATTATCACCACAAACACTACTGAAATGCAGAAGATAATCAAAAACTATTTTGAAAAGTTATACTCTAATAAAATAGAAAATCTTGAAGACATCAACAAATTTCTAGAGACATGTGACTTACTACACTTAATCAGGAACACGTACACAATAAAACAGATCAAGTTCAAATGATGAAATAGAAGACACCATCAAAAGGCTACCAATCAAAAAAAGCCCAGGACCAAATGGATTCTCAGCAAAGTAAAGACTTTCAAAGAAGAATTGATACCAATGTTCATCAAATTACTCCATAAAATAGAAAATGAGGGAACCCTTCCAAACTCATTCTATGAGGCTTTCTATCACCATGATACCAGACAAAGACACATCAAAGAAAGAAAACTTTAGACCAATATCCCTGATGAACATAGATGCAGAAATTCACATTAAATTTTTATCAAATTACACATAAATTTTTTTCAAAAAGTTAGTGCATCACCAAGTGAGGTTCATCCGAGGGATGCAATGTTGGTTCAACATAAGAGAATCAATAAACATAATTCATTACATCAATACACTTAGACACAAGAATCATATGATCATCTCAATAGATGCAGAAAAAGTGTTTGACAAAATGCACCACCCTTTCATGTTCAAAACCCTAGAGAAACTAGGGAAACTAGGAACATACCTCAATATTGTAAAAGCTATATATACTAAACCCAAGGCCAACATTATTCTAAATGGAGAAAGCATTCACTTTAAGAACTGGAACAAGACAATGATGCCCTCTTTTACCACTTTTATTCAACATCATTCTTGAATCTCTAGCCAGAGCAATTATAAAGAAGAAAGAAATTAAAGGAAGACAAATAGGAAAAGAAGAACTCAAACTATCACTATTTGCAGAGGACAAGATTTTATATTTAGATGATCCAAAAAATTTCATCAAAAGTCTTCTAGAACTAATAAATAAATTTATTTATCAAAGTAGCAGGGTATAAAATTAATACCCATAAATCAAATGTGTTCCTATACATCAGTGATGAATCCACTGAAAGAGAAATTTTAAAAAAAAACCAAAAAACTACTCCATTCACAATAGCCTCAAAAAAAAAAAAATTCTGGGAGTCAATCTAACAAAAGAGGTGAAAGACCTCTACAATAAAAACTATAGAACACGAAGAAAGAAATTGAAGAAGACATTAGTAGATGAAAAGATTTCCCATGCTCTTGGATAGGCAGAATTAATATTGTCAAAATGGCCATAGTAAAAATGTATTATACAGATTTAATGCAATTCCTATAAAATTCCATTGACATTCCTCATAGAAATAGGAAAAGCAATCATGAAACTCATTTGGAAAAATAGAGATCCACAATAGTCAAAGCAACCCTTAACAAGAAAAATGAAGCATCACAGTACCAATCTTAAATTATACTACAAAGCCATAGTAACAAAACAGCATGGTATTGGCACCAAAACAGATTTGTAGATCAGTGGGACAGAATAGAAGACATAGAGACAAACCCATATAAATACAGTTTTCTCATGGGTGCCAGAAACATACAATGGAGATAAGATAGGCTCTTTAACAAATATCTCTGAGAAAACTGGAATTCCATATGAAGCAAAATGAAATTCAACTCCTATCTCTCACCCTGCACAAAAATTAACTCAAAGTGGATCAAGGATTTAGGCACCAGAACAGAGACTTTATGCCAACTAAAAAAAGAAAAATATGCTCAGATATTCACTGTGTCAGCTTAGGAACTAATTTCCTTAACAAGACTCCCAAAGTGAAAGAAGTAAAATCAAGAATCAATAAATTGGATGGTATCAAACTAAAAAGCATTTTCATAGCAAAGGAAAGAATCAAGAATGTGAAGTTAGGCCTACAGACTGGGAAAAAATTTTATCATGTGCACCTCAGATATAGAGCATTAATCTCTAGGATATATAAAGAACTCAAAAAACTTAAAACCAGAAAGATAAAAAAAAATAACCCAGTAAATAAATGGGATAAGGAACTGAACAGGCACATCACAGAAGAAAAAATAAAATCAATCAACAAATACATAAAAATGTTCAAAATCTCTAGCAATAGGATAAACACAAATCAAAACGACACTGAGATTTCATCTAACTGAAGTCAGAAAGGCTATTATCAAGAATACAAACAACAATAAATGTTGGCGAGGATGTAGGGGAAAAGGTGCATTCATACATTATTAATGGGACTGCAAATTAGTGTAACCACTATAGAAAGCAGCGCAAAGGTTCCTTAGAAAACTTGGAATAGGTCCACCAACTGACGTAGATATCCCACTCCTGGTTTTGTATCCAAAGGACTTTGAATCAGCACACTACAGTGATTCAGCTTCCTCAGTATTTATAGCAGCTCAATTCACAATAGCTGAACTATGGAACCAACCCAGGTGCCTTTCAACAGATGAATGGATAAATAAATTGTAGTGTGTGGGTGTATGTGTGTGTGGGTATGTGGGGGTGTACACACACACAATGGAATATTACTCAGCCTTAAAGAAGAATGATATTATGACATTTTCTGGCAAATGGATGAAACCGGGGAATATCATGCTAAGCAAAATAAGCCAATCTCAAAGAACCAAAGGCCAAATGTTCTCTCTGATATGTGGATGCTCATTAACAATGGGGGGAGGGCTAGTTAAGAATAGAGGTCATTTGAGGCTGGGGTTGTATCTCAGTGGTAGATCCTCAGCATCACATAAAAATAAATAAATAAAGATATATTAAAAAAATAGAGGGCATTTGGACTACACAGAGGGGAGGGAAGAGAGGAGAGAGAATATAAGGGTTTAGGGGTAGGAATGATAGTACAATGAACTGAACATCATTACTCTATGTGCATATGTGATTACAGGACCAGTGTAATTCTACCTCATGTACAACCAGAAGAATGTGAAGTTATACTCCTTTTATGTATGACATATCAATATACATTCCACTGTCATGTATAAAAATTAGAAGAAAAAAACTCACACATGAGATGGCATCACTCATTAAAATATTATGTTTATCTCCTTTAATTTCTGTTTATTATATCCATAATATAAATTTATATCACATATTTATAAATATGGATTGTATAAATTATTGAATATGAACACTAAATAAAATATTTTCACAATAATTTAATCTGTTCTTTTTTAACCAAGACCTTTGAAATTGTCCTTCTCCAGAAAAGCCAAGTGGTTTGCCAGTTTTGATCTCTGATGATTCCTAAAATTTTAGAAGATTGCTTATTACATAACTGCATACCAATGATTTTGTTCAAAAACAAGAAAAATTATAGTTACAAGATTCTCTAATTTATTTATCTATACTATTTTATAAACAAATGTATTCATTCATTTTCCTAATTGAAAGCCTTTTGTTAATTTCAATTTTTGACTATGACAAATGATGCTCTTGTAACATCTTTGTACATTTCTCCATGGATGACCAAATAGAAAGTGTACAAAGGTGTATTTAATTGTTGATTGATTTGTTTGATCATTCATTGTTTGATTGATTTGTTGTTCAGATTGTTTACTTCTAAAAGATAGGGAAAGAATACATGAAAATAAAAGTAAAACTATGGAACAAAAACATATTAAAAATACCCCTAAAATAATTAGTGTCAAAAACATAAAACATTGGATGGCAATGGATAAAACAGGAGAATATTATGCTAAGCAAAATAAGCCAATCTCAAAGAACCAAAGGCCAAATGTTTTCTCTGATATATGGATGCTCATTAAAAATGGTGGAAGGCTAGTTAAGAATAGAGGTCATTTGAGGCTGGGGTTGTATCTCAGTGGTAGAACCTCAGCACCACATAAAAATAAATAAATAAATATATATTTAAAAATTGATTAATTGAATAATTTAACCAATTTTCTTATTAAAATAAAAATTTTATGTATTTCTAAATACCTGAGTAAAAGAAAAGAACCACACGGAAGTTGTGAGTAGGAGTAATATGTTTTATTCATTAAAAAAATTGATTAGCACTGGTCAATTATTTTTCTTGCTGTAACAGCAGATTTCCATACCAAAATGCATAAAAGAGCAAAATTTGACTTGTAAAACATTTTAAGAACAGATGTTACCATATATTAGTCAATTAAAAAAATCTTCACTGAACATTTGATATGGATTCATATTTTGCTTACTGTGTTGAATTTTGCATTTTATAATCCAAGAGGCAGAAATAAATTTAACTATGCAAACACATGGATTTAATAGAAGTCTAACAATTTAATGCATTATATAATAAATTTGCATGCTTATATGTAAAATTATATATTCTTGGGTCCATTTATCTAAGTTTATATAAAATATTATCAAAATAATGTTTTATTTGGCCTTTTTAACAATCTCTAAGTAAATAAATTATTTTATTATAAAAATTAGAATGGTAGAATGTATTATTATGTGAGTAGAAGCTGCTTTTGCTAGGATGACATTTGATTGAAGAAATAAATAACTACTTCACAAGCAGAGTTCTAGAGACAATTTATGGTTTATAAGTTTAATCATCATATGAGAAAGTTGGCTCCTTAACACAGTTCTCAAATTGCAAGTTGTGTACATGAGCTCAGAAATCAATATAAATAATAGATGATCAAAGTACTAGTCTGTAAGTAAAAGTAAAACTAATCTCTTTTAAAACACACACACACACACACATACACACACAATGTATATATGTATTACTAGGTAACTAATTTTGGTGAACCAATATTAGACTATGTTATTTTTTCTTATAAATTCTATTGCCAGTAAATGTTCTTAGATATTATTTAAGCATTGCTTTAAACTATGGAAATTGTCAATATAAGGTTTAGAAAACTATCCATTACATTCTAGATGTTTGAAGGAAAACTCATGTGATACTTATTAGCATATACCTGTTCAGTTCCACCAAAAATTTACCTCTGTTAGAGTAGTAAGTTTTAATTCCACTTTACAAGTATTAACAAATTTCATAATTTTTCTGTATCAAAAATAATAATTTATTGTATCCAAAAATTAAATAATTTGTAAAATAAAGCAAATGTAGTAGAACTAAAAATATTTTAAAATATTCAGATATGGTGAGTGAATTCTTAGGAAGTAAAAATATTTATCTAAACTTTGAGCTTATGTGACATATTAGTGTGATGACTGAGGAAGGGATCTTCCTAGGATGTTCCACAGATTCTGGTCCTGGTTATTATTTTAGCAGAGAGAGCTGTCTGTGTCTATATATAAATTATATAACTGAGTAAAAGAAGGCAAACATTAGTGGGTTCAGTGAGAGTCAGCATATCCACAAATCAAACCAACATGTAGAAATAAGTAATACTCTCCCATTTCCTGAACTAAAACTGTGATTTTTGTTGTTGTTGTTGCTATTCATTTCAATGTTTTAAATAGGAGTTTCAATATGTGATAAGGGTGAGAAAACAATAGAGTTATGAAGAAAAAAAAATAAAGTAAGGAGATGAAACCAAATATAAGAATGCTCAGTTTTCACTTTCTATTTTGACAGTAATTCTCAGCATTGAGTTGGATTTATTATCTTCCAGTTTTAAAAAAAAAAGGAATCAGTTCTGTTATGATTTTCCCTAAAAACTTGGGAATAATACTTGTTATTATATCCAATATCTAAAATTTGTAGCTAATTTGACATCTTTATCTATATCAATCTTACTTTTAAAAGTATAAACAAATTACTATAGAAATGAAACTTGGCATATGAAGAATTGTGTCTACCTTAGATATAGGTGACATTTTTAACAAATAGGTGTATAAGATCAAAAAGCATCTCATTTATAATTTTCAGCATGAAAAATTTATTATTTTACTAAAACTATATTTTAATTTTTTTGTCAATCCCTACAAACTTTTAGATTTTTCAAGTGGATTCATTGTTGCAGAAAATTAAGCATATTCAATGTGAAAATATGCTTTGAAGTTTTTTTTTTAATTGATTCATAGTGGGGTGGGGGAGAGCATGGGAGGAATAGATGAACCCTAGATAGGGCAGAGGAGTGGGAGGGGAAGCGAGGGGGCATAGGGTTAGAAATGATGTTGGAATGTGATGGACATCATTATCCACAGTACATGTATGAAGACATGAATTGTTGTGAATATACTTTGTATACAACCAGAGATATGAAAAATTGTGCTCTATACATGTAATATAAATTGTAATGCATTCTGCTGTCATATATAAATAAAAAAATTAATTAAAAAATTAACTATACCTACTTTCAAGATTACATTCCATAGTAGGGCATGACTTCAGGCAATTTAATTTTTGATAAATTTATACAAGTTATTATAGGTAATGTCTTTTATTAGATCAATTACAAGATTGGTCCCAATGATTGCCACTTCTTATTATTCATGCCTTTGTGTAGTATCCTCTAGGCAATTGTCCTCAAACCTCCAACTTGCTTCTCAACAATAGAATATGACAAAGAAAATATGATGTCATTCCATAATTGGATCATACAATACTCCATCTTGTCAGCAGACTCACTTGAGTGACTCCCCTGAAGACTTGACGAAGAAAATGGCCATGTTAGAATGCTCCTGTGGCTAGGACTGACATTCTCTAGGAACTGGGCATAGCATACAGCAAGAAGCTGAGACTATCATTACAACAATTAGAATAAATTCTGCCAAAACTAGGCGATCATGGAAGTTAGTGTCAAAGTGAGAGTGCAGCACAGCATGCTCCTTGATTTAGCTCAGAGAGATCTTAAACAGACAACCTAAGCCATGCCTAGAATTCTGAGCCACAGAATCCATGAAGTAATAAATGTATGTTGTTTTAAACTGTTAAATTTGTGGTTAATTTTTACATTCATATAAAACAAATACATGTCCCAAAGGAAAAATTTTCAAATCAATTCATTGAACAAACATGTTTCATGCGCTTGTTCCATGTAAATCAAGAACCATGGTAGCTGTATCATGGATGTACAAAATGCAAATCTCTTAACTTTTAAGTGCTCAAATTAGTAACAGTGAACATGTAAACTGAAGATATGCAAATATGTTCTATAATAGGAGAGGTGAATATTATAGACAAAAAGGTGTGTGATTATATGAGAGGTTGTGTCAACATTTTACATTTGTTTACTATTCTCTTAAATTTCTTATAATCAGTAGAAAAACCTCTTAGTTTTTAAACTTGTAATTGTTTGTTGAAGAAACCAGGTCAGTTTTATTATGCATTTCTCTATTTGTTTCTTCATCATGCTACATATTTTTTGCTCTCTCTCCAGAATTTCCTGCAAACTGTACGCATCTCTAAAACCTTAATTAGATGCAGATTCTGTTTTTACTTTTGGTAAGAATGTAGCCTTAGTGGTGCTGTATAGTTTATACAGTGCTATATCAAAAAGCATATGTATTGTTGCCTTTTAAAAGGAATCCATACATATATTGGGTAATGAGAGACTGATACCTGCATTATATGATTTCTCCTCATAATTTCTTCTATTGATGATCAGTGCTTGAGTCACTTATTTCACTAGTAATTATAAAAAGATGATTTTAAAATTATCACATTTCTCCCATATTTACTAACTGAAATTCTGTGAAAAAGAGTTCTTTAGAAAAGGAACTTTCTAGAGATATTTGTATGCCTTGGGATATAAGGTACACAAGAAAGTATATGATGATTTTTTTTTCCATTTTGCTATATTTTATAAGTTAATGCTTCAAAGGTGGTATCAAGTTTTGTATTATATTTTGTTTGGATTGTCTTGATTTCTTTTGAAAATATTATGAAAAATTTCATAGGTTTTATATTTAATTTGATGTGAATGTATTTTTTTTAATTACTAATAAAAGTCATTATTAAAATTTTCTCATTTAGGAGACAACATAGTCTTGCTTGTCAATGCTTCTTTCCTTTGACACTCTTTCTTGCTTTGGGAATTTCCCTGTTCTGTGTTACAGTTTTCTAGGATCACTATTTTTCTAAAGAGCCCTGTCTCTCTTTAGTAGGATATAATCTGAATTCACCATTCAGGCCCTAGTGCTTGGTATTAAGTTCTACAATATATTGCTTTGGAGTGAACAGAGATTAGTAATGTGCATTTTTAAAAAATCTAATTATTACATCTACTTTAATCTTGACATTTTAGGATTTATACTTCTTTTCTCTTATCATGGAAAATTATATTCACAACCCCTTCAAAATACTTCATTTTTCTTTTCTTTCATTCTTTTGTATTTTTGCTTAGCTCTAAAGTGTAGTTATTTAATAAAGTATAATCACAGATGCCTCCTTTGCACCTCTGTCTCTTTCACCCTGATTTTATAAGTCACAGCTCATCCTAATCCTAATATATAGATCTCCTGATCAGTTGCTCCTGACTCTCACATGCTAGACCTTTAATTTTAAGGTTACTATGATCAAAAAAACCTGTTTTGCTTTTAGATATAATGGTGATATATCTTTGTTTTAAAATATCTTATTACTATGTTCTTGACCTAATTTTGTTCAGCAGTTTGGGGTTTTTACAAAGAATATTGTTCAAGCTCATGAATATATATAATGTCTAGCATAATGATTTTTACTAATTTTTTTTATTAAAGACAATCATAAAGTTGCAAAATCTACTTAAAATACTTCTTCATAAAGAAACTTGAAAAATCTCTATGGATTTTACTACTGTAGAAACTAGTAGAATTTGAAAGCTCAGGGAACTAATCAAATTGTGACTTCAGAGTAGAACAAAAACTGAAGAAACTTGGTGATCATTATTTGACTATAGTTAGGAACATCAGAGGATTAAATTTTCTTTGGGGCATATTGCTATTAATGTGTAAAAATTACCAATTATTTTGGAATTATATCATAGAGAACAATTTTCCTCTTGATAAACCAGAAAAAAAAAATGCTTAAGGCAAATAAATCTGTTCCAGCAGGAATATACTTGGGAAAAATTCTTTAAATCTATAAAAATAAAGTTATGATTAATTGGAAGAATTCTTTTTCTGTGTTATTTATATACATTTCACAAATCAGAAAATATTAGATTGAATGAATATCATATATATGCTTCAGACTGTGATGTTTATCACATAATAGGCATTCTATGTGATAGCAATCTTTTTATGGCAGACATTTTGTTTTCTTATTGTGACTAGGCACTTCCAAGGAAAGTGTCAAGAAACTGTTGAAATGTTAATTCTTCTGTCTAATGAATTTGTTCTGTATTGATACTAAAGAGAGTAATGGGCAGCAAACAAGCAAATAAATAAACTAAACCAAAAACTGAATTTTTATTTAAATCTATTTTAATGATTTCTACTTAATCCTTAGTAACAGTCTTTTTGAATTGTTAGCCTTGTATAAAAAAAAAAAAAAACACAGACATCTGCCTCTGTGTGTGGATTATTCTTGGCAATCAAAACTATAATATACATAAAAGTAGGCATTGTATATGCATTATTAAATTTATGATCATTCTAGGTACCTGATTCAAATAGAATTTAATTAATAGTCTGATATAAAACAGAACAATGGAGTAAGGTAATCATGAAAAGACACGGAGGAAATTTTAATACATTTTTACTGAATAAACTAAGCAACTTTTAACAGTCTATGTACTATATCTTACCAACTCTATGACATTCTTGAAAAACTAAAACTATGGAGATAGTAAAAAAATCTGTGTTTGAGGGTGAGGAAAGAGATGAAAAGCAGAGATATTTAGTATTAAAACCACTGAATGTGATACTAAAGTGGTGAATGCATGCCCTATACGTGGCTAACCATAGAAAATGTTTTCCATTTTCTGTTCAACTTTTCTGTAAACTTAAAATGGTCCTAAAAATAAAGTTTATTAATTAAAAATAGTAAATTTAGAAAAAGTTGTTTTTAAATTTTGAGCACAAAGTACAAAATAGTATATAAATGAATAAAAACCCCATAGAAATCACGATACAGTAAATATTCTATATATAATAAAATATTTTCTCTACTTTGAATAAACTTCATATTCCCTACCTATTCTATCCTACACTCTTTCTCTTCAGATTCATCAGGATATGTCTTTGATTTGCCATGATTTTATCTGTAAATAACATGTTGTTTAATTATAAATATTTTTACAAAGTTGATGACTGAACATGAGAATAAATGTCCTGAGGTCTCTCTTCTGTTCCCTGATATTAGGTGGCAGGGAAAACATGAACATCATCCTGATATGTTTGCACAGTGAAAACTTTAAAACAGTTTTTGCTTAAGTTTTTCATTTAACATTTGTGGTAAACCACAAATGCCAAGATGCCTAACTATATTCCCCTTTACTCTGTTAGTGGAAACCACAGCTTCCTCTTAGTGGACTATACTTACTTATCACAAAAATCTGTTTACTGGTCATTGAGGAGGAGACATTCAAATTTTTCTAAAATTTATTTAATACTTAAATTGCCAGCAAAGCAAATCATATAGCAAAATCCTAAATTTGAGAAGGTGGAAATTCTTTCAAAATGAAGAAGTAGAAAACAGCTGGTCTAATACTTGTTCTTAATGACATTTAGGAAATAAGTGAAAAAATATTCATCTCAAACTAATGGAGACAAAATAGGCAATGTTTCATCAGGGGCTAATTTTTGGATTTGGAAGGATAGATTGCAGCAAATAGCAGAATTTTGTTTGCATTCTATATCTGTAGCAAAAGAGTACAATGCTGAGATAAATCCACCATTGTAAAAAAAAAAAAAAGAAACAGTTCCTAAAAGAAGAGGAAATGTACTGTTGAATTGTCCTCTTTTAGAAGCTCAGGATCAAGTTGTCACTTAGTAAAGACTATGTACTTCCCATATCCAAAAACTAACTCAGAAATGTAAACTATTTTAACCTTGTGGGTAAGAAATGTGAGGTCATTGTTTTGTTTTGTAAGCCTTGTGAGTCTGTAGCAACAACCTTCATTTGGATTAATTTCCCATTCCCAGTACTCTTGTCACCCCTGTGATCATGAGGATAGCATTGGACTTGTTTTTTAATGTTTTTATTCATTTGTCCTTTCTGTTAATTATTATGCTAGATTATCACAATTTGAGTTATATATTATGAAGGTATTATTCATAGAAACCCATTCCTATTTTGCCAAGTAAAGACAATAGGATTAACCTATTTATTTTTTTAAATAAAACTTGAGCCTTTCTCAAATCTTCTAAGCTGCTATGAGTGACAGCTCAACACATAGCTATGTGATAGTACTATAGGTAAATACATCTGTAGAGGAGATAGAAACTATTTTCCAAGATGAAAAGAAAGAGAACATTGCCCTTTTCATGAATGTGTAATGCCATAGAGAAGAAAAGAAAGAAGCCCATGCCCTGGCAGCCTCATAAAATTAGAGAAACAGTCTCAGAGACATGTAACTCAATGTTCTCTACTTGTTATTAATTATCTTGGGGAAAAAGGGATCTACTGACATAGTTTTTAATGGATTTTTAAAATATTTTGTGGTCACAGGCCTGTTTCAATAAAGGTCTCTTCACTGACTCACAGTGGAGTGTCTGGTTTCTGATCTTCCCACAGACTATTAATAACCATGTAGTATGTCTGACTTATGTCTAACATCTTTCTACAATTTAACTAATAATAGATAATTAAAATTCTTCACCACTTTAAAAATTTCATCCTGAAGTTTTGCTGTAAATCTTCATTATAACTATTGCAAATTTATTTATTATAACTATTGCAAATTTCTTTAAAATTATTAGAAGAAAGTATTTGGGGAAGAACAAGAGAGTGAAAAAAGTGTTGATCTCTTTCTCTCTTTTAAGCGTGAGCACACATACACACATAGACATACAGAATGGGATTTAAAACTGACATATGTGATGTCCATATATTAGGAAAGCTTTCAACAATTCAAGATTTTATATAAGAAGAATATATACCTAAATTTAAAAGGCCTTCATCTTCCCAGATTCATGGGGGCAATTTGTGGCTTACATTTTTTTCCTCACTTGATGCAATGTTATTTCTCTGTCTACAAATACTGGGCTAGTCAGGATTCTTCCTTTATACTGCCCTCTATAAAAATACCCTGAAAGACTTACCATTGTAATGTTTAAATATGACGCTTAAAATGTATGGATATGAGGGTCATGTGTTAAGGTATGTAAATTAATATCTGTCATTCTACATTAGAAGTACTTCATGCATGCTTTTAATTACCTATTACTCTAATTGATTTTTACTTAGATAAGTAAGCTCATTTTATTGATTATTGATAAAACTAAAAACACTCAGATAAGTCACACTTTTGACAGTTGTAACAACTGTCAAGTAAAAAATGTCATTTCATGAAAATGTTGCTAGTTCCACTCACAGTTCAATGTATCATATGAGTTGTTTTCCTGAGACAGAGTGTTATATGTAGATATTTTATTTTTATACAATGAATAGTAAAAGAGTGCTTATTCACAAAATACATTCTGCTGTCATATAAACCTAATAAAAATAAATTAATTTTAAAAAGAGTGCTTACTTAGTGATCAGGAATTAATGTAATTTAAAATGATATTAATTAGTATAGTAAAGTTAAATGCATTTTTATCAAGACTACTCCCAAAGGAACTCAATGTTTTCTTCCTGGGATTCCTTAGGAGTGACTAGAATAACTGTTTATATTCACTGCCTGGGTATCTACTAAGCTGCCAGCACTATCCACCACTGTTTTTGCAGCATCACTGGAAAGGTCAGCAGAGTGACAACAAAATATTGTCTTAGTATTATAAGGAAGAAAGTTTGGACCTCACATTGACTCTAAGTGCCCTGTTGACAAGCAGAGAACAGCATACCACATGTTAATAACTGATCCAGGGAACTTGGCTATGTCTCTGGTTCTGCAGATTGGCCTTTGTCCAGGTGGTGTGCTTTATTTTTTTCATGGAAATATTTTAGCCTAATAAACAGAAGTTTGTATTTTTTTCTTATTTCTCCTGCATTATTGAAAGAAACTCCAAAACATTTTTTTTCTATATTTGACAACACTTCTGACTGCTCTGTTCCAGCAGCATCTCCTCTAAACATGTACTTTCAAGATCATGAGGGCAAGAAAAAAGAGTAGCAGAGAGTCTTGAAATAGCAGTTAATAGTCTTGCCTTAGTTGACACAACCTCCACTATTTATCCATTGATTAGAGTGGATCTAATGAGCCACACCTCACTTCAAAGTCATTGGGCATGTAATGATATGGAATAGATAGACATCCAGATGAATCAGATAGAAACATAGAAGATTCTATCATATCTGACCATTGACATATCTGTCAAATGTTTTTGAAGTTCCAGTATGTCCAAGGATTTTGTCAGACATTCTTGGTAAGAGACAATCTTGGGCTTCAATCAAGGGAAACAGAAATAAATAGATGATATAAACATAGATAATATAATGCATAAATAGATGATATAATAAAATTTGAGACATATTCTAATGAGATAAGTGCATGGCAGTGTTCGTGAAGCTATTGAGATGAGGTGTTGAGAAAGGCAGATGGACCTGTTTGCTTCAGCCACTTTGGGCAGGTTTTTCAGTTCACAAGAGTAGTTTATGTGGAGCAAGATGATTAAAATGTATTTTAGTGAATTAAAGGCATTGAGACAATTATAAAGAGAGATCTATGGAGAAATTTTAAGCAAATCTTCGTGATGATCTGAAGAATTACTCAAAGGCCCTGAAGGACCATAATGCCAACATGTTCAGTAAAGCCAAGAAAGGAGAGGAATGGCAGACAATAAGTTCAGTGGGGCCAAAATAAAGTCTGCTGGTTGCATTACTGGGCACTGTAGTTTTTGGTGAAATGCCAACTTTCAGATACTAACCAAATTATTTCTTTAGAATTAAATTTTGGGGTTATATTTTTCTGCTATTCAACATTGCTAAGGATAATGTGCATGAACTTGAATGTCATATCTCTGTTCATAGATAGTACATTGTTTGGCAAAGCAATTTGAAGTTTAAACTCTCAACCGGGTTTCTGCTGAAATAGGAGATGTATGCTTCTCTGTCAAGAGACAACAGAAGGGGTTTTGTGTAAGGCCACATAAGCATAAAACTGGCAGATACCCTTACTTTCAACAGCCTGACGTGTTCAGTCTGAACAAAGCATTCATCACTGGGCATACAATGAGGACTTCTAGATGGCAAAGGAAGAGATGGCTGGATGATTAGGATGCCATTTCACCAAACAAAACAGGCGACTTCATTCACTTTCAGAATAATTGTTCTTTTTTCTTAAATTTCATGACACTCTTTCTTCACTGTCAACAAAACAAATAACAAAGCCTGGATTGTAGCACTATTTTTAATCATTTTATAAAAGGAAAGAAGAATAAGATAATAATTAGTCTAGTATAATTGTATCAATAAAATTTGCTTTGCTACTCAAATGAATTTTAAGAGAAAAATCATTGTAAGTAAGATTTTAAGATTCTTGGTAAATATTTTTAATAAAAACTTTTGAAGTACTATTCAATTTTATGGCTTTGTATGTTATCTTGAAATTTAAAATAAGCAAAGAATAAGCCTTAATGATTACATTACTAAGACATATATTATTTCTGTGATAATGAGGCACTTATATATTTGTATTTGTGCAGTTTTTTATGTATCTAGAATAAAAAATTCCATATTTTCATTTCTGCATGAAATTGAATGTAATATCTAGATTAAATGATTCAAAATTAATCACTTCTGATTCTTGAATGGATCACATATTAACTTAATCATCAAGGAATGTGAAAGTTCCCTATTTCAGAAAATTTATAACTAAAAAATTTTGGTCACTATAATGATTTCTTAATTTATTATTTAGTTCAACTCACTCTCAACTCATACTTTTTTTTTCTCCCAGTTTAAAATTATTTTATACTTATGGAAAAATTACTTTTCTTTTACTACATAATGTTGTTTCCCAACGCATTCCACTGTCTGTGTATAACTTTGAAGAAAAAATGCTGAGAAATTTATGATTCAACTATTTTTTTTACCTTTCATCTACTACATCTTTGCTTTGGTAGTTTTAGTAACTTCAAGATATTGCAGAGGTTGACCTGTGTTAAGACCCTGAATTCTGTACTTACTAATCATTTGAACCCAGATAAGTTTTCTAACTCATACAAAAAGTGGCAGAGTATCTATCAGGATGAAAAGGATTACTTGATTCATTGCATAGAAACAATTCAAAAGGCACAGACAAATATTAAGCATTCAATGAATCATAGTTGTTTTTCCTATTAGTATCATCTTTGAAACTGCAAAGCCGGCTTATTCTGAATAAGACAGTGAAAAAAGAGAATGGATGAAAAATTTAGAATTTGTTTGAATGTAGGTATTTACCATGCTCCTTCTTTATGCATTCTTTTTTTTAATATTTGTTTTTTAGCTATAGGTGGATACAGTATCTTTATTTTATTTTTATATGGTGCTGAGGATCAAACCCAGTGCCTCACACATGCTAGGTGACTGCTCCACCTCTGAGCACAACCCCAGCCCTCCTCATGCATTCTTTACATGATAGGATAATAATTATAATTAATAAAGTGGATATTTACATGGAAAATAAAGATAAGAAACAATGCAGACAGAAACAAGACAGTTGTGTGAGTAAAGAAGATAAAAATGAAAGCTTACTGCTTGCCCAGAAAAATCAAAATCAGAAACAAGAACATTTTCAAGAATACTAAGAATAATTTAAAACAGATGTCAGAAATTGTGAAACTTCAAATAAATGTGAGGGTGGATGTAATGACATATATGGAAAAGTTTTTCTTCTGATCAACCTTCCAATCAAGAGTGCTAATCTACTCCTTAAGGAGTCCATAAATGACTTAACATTTTGGAGCATGCATACCTGACACTAGATTTGGTATGAGCAACAAAAATATAATTGATGAGCTAAAGGTAAATTTGCTCCACAACATCAAGAAACATAACAGTCTTTACAAATTCTCTGAACAATGGCAGTCACATAAACCCAAAGGAGATCAAGTGTTTTTTTTTTCTTTTAAAATATGAAATTTCCCATAAAACAGTCTGCATCTGAGCATGTTATAAAGGGGGGAAATTAATATTGCCTTTTTTTAATAAACCAATCATTCTATAGTACAGCCTTACTCTAACAGCCTACAATATATATGTTTTAAACATAATCAGAAAAGCAAAGATTGCTAGGCATTCTGGAAATTCAGCAGAATAAAGAAACACTGAAACAATCAAACAAAAAATAAAACCACATGAATGTTACAGATGTAACACAAAGAATACAACTAAACTTAAGCCACAAACAAAAATATACTCTTTGAGGTAAGAAAAATATCGAAAATTTGAATCACTGAGGAAAGACCAAGTCACACTGCAATAAGGAGTAAAACAAAACCAGTTTAAGAAAATGAAGACCAACTTTAGGCTTAGTGGTACAAGCCTGTAATCACAGTGACTCAGGAATCTGAGGCAAGAGGTTCACAATTTAGAGGCAAAAGTTTCAGCAATTTAGTAAAACTCTAAGCAACTTAGTGAGACTCAGTTTCAAAAGAAAAAAAAAAAAAGCCTGGGCATGTGGTTCAGTGTTTAAGCACCTCTGTGTTCAATTTCCAATACCAAAGAAAGAAAAACTGAAGATGAATATGAGTACTTCTATAGGCATGTATTATTCTTGTGGCTAGTAGAAGTAGTGGTGGTATAGGTGGTATAGGTATAGGTATAGGTATAGGTATAGGTATATTAGGTATAAGTAGTGGTGGAACAGGTAACTCTCAGGACCACCCAACATTCAAACTGATAGAGGTTCCAACATCTATAGCTGCACCTCCTTTATATACATAATTTTTAGTCTATTTGGGTGGAAATTTTGAAATGTTTCCCATGAACAATTACATGTCACAAGCCATTCATGGGCTGTGTGAGCTATGCAAATTTGAGCGTATGAGGGGACTGGTCTGGTGTTGCACAGTGATTGGGCTGTGCAAAACAAGAGTGCCTTTCCTTTCACTCTGCCTGTGATCCCACACAGCACCTGATATGGGTGTGACTTGCCAATATGTCAATCAATCTGCTGACCACAAGACATCACAAAGCAAGACTCCACCTTCGAAATCCTACTCTATGGAACCTCCCTTTTATGTGTCCCCCATATAAAACAAAGAGAATCTGGATGCGTCGCTCTCTTTTTCCAGAACTGCCCAGCGTGGAGCTGACCCTTGGGGTTGCAGAGCTGTTCCACCGGTCCATATTAGAAACTCATGTTCACGTGCTGCGTGTTTTCTTTGCAGTTTTCTTAGTTATTGATACAACTAGCTCTTTTGAACCCAGCTAATCTCTCCAGCCCTGCCAGCTGGCAACAATTACATACTTGGAAACAAAGGGAAAATACATCCATTTTCACCACATACTATTTTACAGAAGTAGATACATGGTGTCATGCATCTACACAGAGAATGAGAAATTAACACCCGTTCATTCCCTATAGGGAAAACTGGGTATTGTTAAGCATTTCAAGTCTTTAACATAGAGTCATTTAAATATAAATATAGATGGGAGCACCCCAAAACAACAAAAAATAAATAAAAATCAAGATACAGGTCTTGTAAATGTGATAGCAGAAAATAAATTCAACTTTGAAAATGGAAAGCACAAATGTGAAGATGACCCAGATTACAGAAAAATGCCAAAGAAACTATCATAAGAAAAGATAAATAGGAAATTTGAAAATTCAGAAAGAACAGCAAAAAAATGAGTACATTAAGTTATCAAAGAAGTACTACATGCAATTTTCATCTCTGAATTGAACAGTCTCATTCTTATTAATGAATGATGTCTGGAAAGACCTCCATCAAGACATTTGATGGTAATATGCTTGAACAGTTACTTCCAAAGAGAAAAAAATCATTTTTAAAATAACTGAAATGAAAATAATACGTTATTAGAATTCTCAAAAACAACATGAATTACAGAAGATTACTGAGAAATGTCTTCAATTTTCTGGGAAAAGAGAGATGTTAAAGTTATTAATTTATCATCAATCTCTTTGAAGGGAAAATAAGAACTTTATTTAAAGAAGGAAAATAAATAAATTTTCCCACCTTATCCCTTTTCCTAGGATGATACTACAAATTGAACAAAGTAGGAAATTCTTTTTACTTTTTTTTTTTTTTAAGTACCAGGGATTGAATTCAGGGGCTCTCTACCACTGAGCTACATATCCAGCCCTATTTTGCATTTTATTTAGAGATAGGGTCTCACTGAGTTCTTAGTGCCTCGCTTTTGCTGAGGCTGGCTTTAAACTCCTGATCCTCCTGTCTCAGCCTCCCAAGCTGTTGGGATTACAGGTGAGTGCCACTGTGCCTCGCAGGAATTCGTTTTTCTAAAGAGAGTGATTCATGACCAAAAAAAGAAATGAAAATCCAGCAGTGTTAAAGTTTCACAGTGAAATTTATGCTGAGAAGAGGGAAACCAATGTAACTGAGAGCAAGAGATTAATATGTTTAATATGGAAAAAAATCAGCACTAAAAACAACAGCAAAGAAATCATGGGTGAAGACCACAAGAAAACTGATACAATGAATAGAAATGGTTTTTTTTCTACTGAAAAATGAATATTGAAAAACTATTAATTAACTGTGTATAATAACAAACATCCACTATCCTCAAAAATTCATCAAAAGAACACAACTTGCTTGAATTTAGGTTTTGGCGATTGACAATAATATATTTTAACTCTCCCCCAAAAGTTCCAAAATGTGACGGGGGAAGGTGTAGATTATGCTTTGTCTTTGCCCGTATATCATTTTTCTGGAGCAGAGGAATTGTTAACATGAAACTCAAAGAAATCCATACAATGGTTTCCAAAATAATCATCCAAAATTCCTCTGAATGTACATAAAGATGAATATTATGTGAGGAAAAAGAGAATACACTCATATTGAATATATATATATATATATATATATATATATATATATATATATATATATTCTAATTGTTACAAAGAATTCCAAGTAAATTTTTTTAAAAAATACTGTTGTTCTATGTACATGAGCAGAAAATATGCCAAACTGCAAATGCTAAATATGAGCTTTAAGTTGTACAGTTATTATAAGTCTAAACCTTCTCATCTATAAATAATTATTGAAGTTTTCAGTCAGACTGTTGTATGATAGGATTGTGTCTACTTTGGTTTGAATGGCTATGTAACTGATTAAAGGGGAAAAATGTAGGATTGAGTTTACCTGGTTTGCTCTGAAAATAGTTAGCCGCAAATCTCTCAGTCACAGAACTGGTTCAACTAATTTAGTATTATCAAGAAGAAAATCTAAGGCTGACTTACTTTGGATAAAATTGCAGCGTTGAATAAAAGGCAAAATCACTTCCCAAACCACTTACTTCCAATTTTCTAGTGTAGTAGGAAATGCAGTGTTGGATGTCTTTGGTCTGTGTGAAATACCTTGTCATTGAACGAGCTCCTAGAAGAGTTAATAAAATGGCAGCTCTTGGGTGGAGATTCCTCTGTTAGAAGAGGAATTACCCATGACTTTGCAGACATGACAATTACCCATGACTTTGCAGAAATACACTCATGTCAAGGGGTCCTGCAAATAAAGCATTATTTTTAGATTTATTGTCAACTCTGTGTTTTCAACAATTCTTTTCAGAAGGATTTTCATCACAGTAGACACATGTACATTTTACAGAACCAAGAAGGCTATTATCAAAGACTTAAAATGTAGTGGGTAACCATTATACCCAAATCTGTGCCAAGTTTTTTTCCCTAATATTATTTTACTGTGTGAAGGAAATAAAATTAATGGAAAAGCAAATAAATAAGGAAAACAGGCAGGTCTACCTTTTTATTTGACATTTACTTAATTATTAAAATAATGAAAATTACATATAAACACAATAATTAAAAGACAAAACATATTCTAGGAGAGCAGATTGCAGTAAATAAAGAAAAATTTTGGAGTAGTAAAATGATTTTACTTTGAATTTCTATCTTAATCAGGTATATATAATCCAACCTGGTAATTTAGAAATTTGGTGCTATACAACAAGAACAGTCAGAGTCAGTTAATGACTCTTTAATGCAAAGATTTCTATGATAATCAAAAAGTAAAAGACCTCATTGGACCTTAAAATAAGCAAAATTGACTTACTTTACAACCTCTAAATAAAGTTATCAATATTTATTTGCAAAAACATTTGTTGACAAGAAATTTATTCTATTTTCACAAAACAGTTTGATCAAACTCCTGAAAAGAGACACATATTTTCATCATCAAAAATTGTTACGACTATTTCTAAAACTTATATTTTAAATGGCATTTAAAACTTAGATTTTATTATTTAGTTTTTTAAGAGATGAAACCAAAAGAAGCATTTACTTAGACACAAAATATAAATGAAACACCATAAAACTTTACAGTTTGAAAATACTACTGCTCATTTAAAACATTTAGGTTGCATTTTTTTATTGGGTGTGTTCTGCTTAAATCTATTATGTCATCTAAAATAGATATGTGGTAGGCATTGAATTTTGCAGTAAAATTGTATTGTTTGTATAAAATGTTTAAGACATAACTGGAAATGACAAACTTTCATATCATTTGAAAACAAGTTTCATCTTAAATTTATGCTCATGTAAGAATGTATTCATGATATACTAGAATGGGTGTTTTTGACCTGCATTCTTCCTACCACAATTCCATAAAGCTTCATATTATGAAAAAAAATACATTTTCAGGAAGCTATTATGGTATTGCTATCCATATCAAAGCCTGCTTCCTTAATTTTCGTTTCCTGATAAGATGCAGACTTATTTTTGATAAAAGCACTGATCAAATGCTCAGACTATAATAGTGCCATATTATCTCAGTCATCAGGAAGGAAAAATCCTTTCAGAAATATAATGAGAAAGTATCTCACATTTCCTGACTAGCTCCATTTTTGAAGACAATCATTTTCATTGTTGGTTTTCCAATATAAAGGCTTACTGTGTAAAATTTTCCCTGACTTTTGTAGATATATAAAATATCTTTGTTTGTAAGGCTCCAGTATCTGTAGAGACTTGAATAGTTAAAAAGCTATGCTTGTTGATTTTAAATGACAAAATTACTTCCTTTTAAATTAACAAACAATGGCAAATAAATGAAGATGAACAGAACTATTTATATATATATATATATATATATATATATATATATATATATATATATGCTATTATAAATTAAATCTCCCAGCCATTCTCAAGCATTGAATATGTATAATGAAATGGCTGTTGATAACTGGATGTAGGATGTCATGAACTTAATATGAATAATTTTAGTACTGCTCATCCATTAGTAGCTTTTATGGTATTAATGTAACACATTTCCATGAGGTTAAGGCTCTGTTGAAAGCATGGTAAAGATGAAGAGGATGTTTTGTTTGCCTAGCCCTTTGTATTTGCATCATTTTAAAATCACTATGGTAGATATCCTGCTACACTTATTTCAGTGCTAGTTTTGCTTACAAGTCAAGCAGAGTACAACAAGCAGGCTATAATCATTCAAAGAAAGCAAAGAAGCAGTAGTGGTTACAGGAACTGATGTCTTTCAACCCATAGAATGTTTATTTTGAAGAACACAAACCTAAAATAACAGCAATAAAACCCCAACAAAGCCTTTACTTTCTTAACCAGAGGATACCCCTAAATAAATTTGGGAATTGGAATATAAATAACCATTTTCTACTGTATGTTTTCCTGAAAGTTTAGAGGAGGAAAAAATATATCATTTCAAATTTTTGACCAATTCAGTGTCAACCTGGAGATGCCTAGTGTAATACATGCTAATTTGTTTGATTTTTTTGTATTTTAAATAACATTTATTTTAACTGATTTATAGAAACATAAAAAAACATACATATTAATGAGGTAACCTGATGTTTCAAGTATATTCTGTAATGTTTATTAAATAAGGTTAAATTATTTATTTCCTCAATTGTTTATAATTGACTTATGGCAAAAAACATTCTAAATCCTTCCTCACCTTTTTGAAATGTACAGCATATTATTTTTATTTATAGTCATCTTTTGAAAAATAGCACACCATTACCTCTTGCTTTTGTCTCTTACTACAATTTAGTACTCACTGATGTTTTAAAGTAGTTTTCTAAGACTCTATTTCCTTTTCTGATAAACCCACATTTCTTACCATTCAAAGTGCCAGCCACTCATATTTCATTCATTATTCAAGCTGGATTCATTTTGGAAGAAATTACAATTCTTCACTAGGAATTAACTATCACATTGTGAAAGAAATTGTTTGCTCAGATCATTGTTATAACTTACAGTCACAAATTTCCCATTGTTTTCAGGAGTGGTGTGAACTCATACATGAAAGATTTTTACTTTTCATATCTAACATCAAGATATAACTCTTAAGTTTGGTGCAAAGTATTTTACTACTAGCCTCCCAAGCTAAGTTTCCACTTTGCACAAAACCTGAGTGTTATAATTGAGATTTTTTTTTCATGTATAAGTACTTCATAATTGCATGCTAATGGAGTATCAAGTTGAACAAATTTTTATTTAATATAAACATATTTTACTTATTTTCAAAGAATTACCTCTTAAAATCAAGGTATGTGGTGCATGTGTTTGGGGTCTGTGTGCATGTGTGCATGAGTGTGTGTTTGTATACACAAGCACAAAATTTTGGGTAGTAGTACCACCATTTTTTCAGTGGACCCTAGAAATACGATTTTACATCGTATACTCTTTTTCTTCTTCTTTTATTTTTCAACAAAAATGTTTTAATTTATTGTTATGGTTTGGCTCTGAAATGCCCTCCAAAGGCCCATATGCTTAACCTTGTTACTGGTGTGTGGCGCTATTGAGAGGTGGTGGAAGTTTTAGTACATAGGATCTAATAGATGAAAGTTTGGTAGTAAAGGACATGGCATTGAAGGGGACAAAAGGAATTAATCCATTTCGGTCTCTCTTTTGCTTTCCAGCTACCATGAGGTGACCAGTTTCTTCAACCATGCTCTCAACAATAGTGTGCTCTGTAACCACAGGCCCAAAACAACAAAGAAAAGTGACAATGAATGAAACCTCAGCAACCATGACTTAAAATACCCCCCCCACTTGTAAGTTGATTATCTCAGGTATTTTGTCACAGCAAATGAAAGCTGACAGAAACATCTACACATCAATTTTACAGCTATTGTTTAAATATTATGTTTAAAAAAACTAGATCTGACAAAATCATAGTATCTATTTGTCTTTTTTAATAACAAATTTTACTTTACTAATTCCAAAGAATATTTGTTTTAATTTAATAATGAAGTACAGTGTTGGGAATATAATTCAACTCCTTATGATGAAAAATAACCAAATATTAAAAATAAACTACTACACTGAATTCCATGCTTTTTCTTTTCTCATATTAAAAATTTTACTCATGTCAGTATATATCAAAGAAGTATTATTTTGCTTTGTTTCTAAAGTTTGCAAAATGGCTATTTTAAGGTTTATAAAACTTATTTTTTAACATTAATAATCCAACATTGATGCTAAGATTCACCCATATTGCTGACTATAGCCATATAGATAGTTTAACTTAAACATTCAGGGAAGGCCTACATCTCTCATTGGTATGAGCCTTATATAGGAATTCAGGATATGGCCCCTTGGATTTTGGTCTTTAGTGCTTTTTATTTGAAAAATTGTACAGATTTTTGTTTAGTGTTTTATCTATCTATCTATCTATCTATCTATCTATCTATCTATCTATCTACTTACCTACCTTTCTAATCTATTTACGTACCTACCTATTTTCTATTTATTTACTTCCTGGATCAGTGTCTATACATTAATGTTTTATAGTTGCATAATAATCATTGTGTTAACATTACAAAATTTATTTTCCATTTTTATCTTGATGACTCTTTGATTATTCATTTGTAAAAAATTCTACTACTATACTCATTCTCCTAAATGTCTCTCTAGTACTAGAATCAAGAGTTCTCTTTTGTTTGTATTTGAGAGAAAAAAATGATGGGTTACCATTAATGTGAACTGGATAGTGAGTGTAACAAGAAAGTGGTGTTTTGTTGTTGTTGTTTATATGAAGAATTTATATCAAATTGTATAACACCAGAAAATTTTTAGAAGATTCTTGTTGACTCTCTAAAATTGGTAATTTCAAACATTAATCTTTATAATCTCATCTCATAAAATTTCAGTGAGAATATCATTTTATATGAAAAAACAAAGATGTATATTAATTTTGTAAAGTACTGATTTAAAATGGGTAAAATATTTCCTACAAACATAGGTAGGGTATATAGATAAGACATACATTATACGGCATGTTTATAAATATACATTTGTGTTTTGAAATATACATTTCTATGATCATGATCACATGTGAAATAGCTCAGTATCAGTTATTGGCCTTAAAGTTCACATTATTTCTAAAAAGAAAAGTATGTTTTTGAAAAAAAAATGTTAAGAGAATTTTTTTTGTCTATTTTGATTAATATCTATAAAAATATATTAACATATTTTTATTTTAAAATAACTTTTAAAATTAAATAGAATTCTGCCTAATACTTTATTATTGATATGTGTGCTTATAAAAAGATTTAATAGTCTTCTAAAATTTTTATGCATTCACATCACAGAAAAACATATAAACCTATTAAAATAATCAACTCTTCAACTTTTCCTCATTGCTTTCCAACAAAATTTGGTTTTATAGGGTTCATTCACTGAAGTCAATTTATTTCAAGCTAAACCAAAGAACGTTTTTATTAACTTCCAAGACATTATTGTGCTAAAATTAGATAAATTACATGTTAAATCAATTCTGAAGTTTCACTGCATATCAAGTGAGGTCATACAATTATTTTGGGATAACTGAATTTGCCCTAAAATACTGAGTCTGAAAGTTCACATCAGTTCAGAGTCAGTTATCCACTTTTTTTTCTCATGATGAGAATTCCTTTTGAATAATATGTTGTTCACTGTTCATTGTGAGAAATCACTTTATGATTTTTAGAATATTCATTTTCTCATTAAAGAGAAAGTTTACATGCAGAGTTTAAATAATAAAAAATCATTTGCACATATTACTTTATTGAATATATAAGTGTCTTTTTCTAAAAGCAAATATTATTTAATTCTAAATTTAAATATTTGTAGAACCAAGAAAGAGATAATAATTTATAAATTCACATTTGTTTTTGTGCTCTATATTCTAGTAACTTATCTATGTGCTTTAATTATTTTACTTTGTTTTTCATGTTTTTATTAGTGCATTATATTATATATAATATTGAGGTTCATTTGACGTAATCATATGTGCATGGTATGTAATTTGCTCCACTTCAGTCCTTTGTACTTCCTCCATTTCTCATCTTCTTGCTGCCCTCTTCCCTTTCTTCTACTCTACTGGTCTTCCTTTTATTTATTTATATATTTTAATTAGTGTTCTGTAGATACACATACAGTGAAATTCATTGTGATATAGTCATATGTGTATATAGCATAATTTAGTCAATTTCACTACATGGTTATATCCTTTACTTGTACTTTTCTCTCCCCCTCAATCCTCTTCCTCTGATCCACTGATCTCCCTTCTACTTTCATAAGATCCTCTCCCGGCCCTGCCCTTTTTGCCCCTTATTTTGGTCTAGCTTATGAGTCTGATAGAAAACATTCAACTCTTGACTTTCTGAGTCTGGCTTATTTCATTTAGTATAATGTTCTCCAGTTCCATACATTAACCAGCAAATACCATAATTGTTTGTTTTTAAATACTGCAAATTTTAAATCAAGTCTTCTAAGTGTTTTAGTATAATAGCTATATGTAAAAGATTTGTTTTTAGCATGGTTATCTTTGGTCACATAATAAAGAAATTAAGTGTTTACTTCCATAGAAGAAAATGTACCAAGGACAGTTTTTTAATTAATCCATTCAACCTTAGAGAGTACATTTTTTTGTAATAATGAAAAGAACTCAACAAGAGTGATATTCCAGGAGAAATACATTTAAAGCATAAAAATCACCTCTAAATTTCAACACGGCTAAATCAAATCTTTTTAGTAACCTAACAAGTCATCCTCATTGCATATTATACTTGAGAGTCATGAATGGAAAGAGGTTTATTAGCAACATATGAAAAAAATATGATAGAAAAAGTTAATTTGTGAATTCATTCAAAAGAACTTTAGAACAAGGAAAACTATTCAACAATGGCATGAAATTCTGTTAGTAGTTAATAGTGACTGAATTTTTGTCTGTGGAATTATATAAGCTCAAACCCTATGACATGGTTAAAAATGGAAATTGTGGAGAAATCTGCACCACAAAGGTATTTGTAATAGGCTTCTTCACACATTTTCTGACACTAGCAACATAATATCTGGAGGGCAATTGGGGAATCCCTGCTGTGAAGAGAAGCTGGAGTTAAAAAAGGAAAGTGAAAGTAGTTTTATAAAAACTGATGTGTTGTTCTGACTTTATTTATTTATTTATTGTAGCATAGTTCTTAGAGCTTGATCAATCCTATCAAAACCTTAGCATCCATTGTTCAAAACCATGTACAGAGTGATGGAACACTGTCTCACCATTTCTGGAATTGTCACATGGCACATATGCTGAGGGGCCATGTTAATTGTTCTTCCACTTAGACCCTCCTTTCACAGCATCCAGTAGATCACTTCTTAAAGTCTAATAGAAATATTATCCACTTGTCCCATCAAGCAGAGCATCCTTGCTAAGGTTGACTGTAGGCAATTCTCTAATTACTCAGCTCAGGTTGCTAAGTTGAAGAGTGGGGCATATACTATTTTGATAGCATGAAAGAAAAATTTCTCTGTGTATTTACACTTAAATAGAGTTTAATAAAAGCAGCTCATTCTGCCATCTCTGCATCACAAGATGTCGCTTAGCATGATATTTTAACATTACTACTGAACACTCAACTTTGGTTATTATAATCGCATTTGCATAAAAAATAACCTTCACAATTTTTTAAGCAGTCCCCTTTTTTGCCACACTCTCAATAATTATCATTGAACACATGGTGAAGAAATTAAATGTTTATTTCCATAGAAGAAAATGTAATCCAGCTTTCTCATCTCCATTTATGTATTCTGAATCCAAAGTCCTTTGAATATCTTTATGATTTCATTTTAATTTACTCTAAAAATTACTATACCTTTAGAATATTTGAATCGTTAATTTAAAAACAAAATTATTACATTAATAAATTTCTGCACACAAACATGATGGAAAATTTTAAAATAAATTAAAAAAATATTTCAGTCAAAGTATTTTATAAAATATGGTTCAGTTTATAAGTAAGCAATTATATTCATATAACACTTCCTCTATGAAGTTTCCATGATAAATTCTAGTTTCAAAATTAACTTCACAAAACTCACAATGAAACTATAAGCCCAAAGCCAAGTACAGCTTCATAAATGCTGAAATAATAGATCCAACTACATCTGATCAGAAAATCCTTTGAAAAATCAGTCTTGCTTTTGAAATTCAGGATGTCAACTACTGTAGGGTGCAATTACAATTTGTGCATGGTTTCAGTGAAATTTAAAATAAAAAATTTTTTTCCAATATTATTTATTAGTCCTCTTCTCCTGGAAAGATGTGCATCTCCTGCTTAAGGAAAGATTTTTTTAAATGTATATTGTTTTTTTAATAAAAAAGTAAAATTGGCTCAAGGAAAAGGAATTGTCTATCTTTAAAGTTAACTTCACAGTAACCTATATGCAAGGTAAGTATTTATAAAATGTTATATTTGAATTTCGTATCTCCTTATGGAGGGGGTATGTTCTGTACTTTTATCTGTATTTCTGCACACAAACATGATGGAAAATTTAACTGTTATCTGTTAGCTGTATCTGTAATAATAGGCAAATATCCATCAATCTTTCTATATTTCTAAATGGCTGTAGGTAGTTATATTTATAAATACAAACATTGATAATTGATATGCATCATATCTCCAACTCCTTTATATAATATATTAGATATTATGACATAATATATCTTTTCATAATATATAGTACAGTTTAATATGATGCAAAAATTACTGCTTAGATTTTTTTGCTACATACCATATTTTATGTCAACTTTTCATTAACATTTATTTAGGAATTTGAGAAAAGGAAGTTGCTTGAAATTGATAAGATCAAAATAAATTCAGGTCAATAATTTAATAAAGCATTCAAGAAGAGGTATTTATTGTACAGTTTAGTGAAGCATTTTAGGCACAGAGTCTAAAAAATATTATGTGTAATATTTCATGGTAATAAAAATCATTTAGATAAAATTTAACCATAACTTATTAAAGGTAGTTTATGAACAATCAGTAATTTTATGTACTTATGTGTGTGCACAAATTTATTATATTTAATTAGTATGTACATTAAATTGATATATTATGTTTCTGTTGTTTATTTGCCTTGAGACTGTTCAAATAACTTAAGTGCCATGAAAGAAACTCTAAAAAAAATATATAGAGAGACATAAACATAAATCTGATTAGAGTGGATCAAAGGAAAAACTTGTTTGAGCTAGTCATAAAGTTTTTGGGAATATTCAAATGCAACTTTGTGAATCCTAAATATGTTTAAACCTTTCTGTTGCTTCTGGGGAAGATGTTTAAATGATATTAAATTTTTAACTTTTCTTTGACTCCCTGCTTCTATAAATAAGTGAATGTCTTCTTCTAACTTTAATATCAATGTTGTAGATACATGAATAGATCAAATTCCCATTATGATACTGTAATTTGGTCGTCACAAAATTCTTAAAAAGTAATTATCAAAAGTGCTTGAACTAGTGGCTTTAGTTTTTTAGTGCTAGTGTTTTTGCAAGGAAGTATATGCTGACAAATTTTAATATGGTTATCTGAGCTTAACATTTATAAAAATATATTTGCCTTCACATTGTAAATTAAACAATTTACAATTGAAAAAGTAGTGAGCCTCATATTTAGTATCTGCATAGTTGAGAAGTTCATAAAACCCCTTTTATTTCTGACATAAACTAAATCTACAGGTTCCCAACATAATACCTAGGTTTGATAACTTGCTCTGAGGATTCATAGGTGTCTCCAAGGTTGTTATATTCTTGGAGATGTTTTGTTACAGTGAAGAGATAATAACTAAACCGGCAAAAAGAGTAGTGTTTGGAAAACGCCCAAGAGTGTTCCAAGAATGAACTTACATTTATCTTCTCAACGGAGGACAACTTCTAGTTTTCCCCAGTGGAGCCATACCAGTGTATGTTTCCCTCCTGGGTGTTGTTTGATAATATACATCCATTGATTATTGCCACTAAAGAGGATCCTGGAGCCTTTGATATCCAGAGATCAATCACAAAAGTTTGGCCGACTTCCTCTGTGACTGACATTAGTTCCCAGCCACTCCCAAGGTCATTATGGTACCATATGATACAAAACCCCTACCATAAATCACACCATTGCTTGACATATAGTGTTCAGGGAGCACTACTTCACAAAGTAAACAAAGACACTCTTAACATGCAGCACATTTCACATGCTTAGAGATGACCTTTCAGGTCTGAGAGAAAATCCTGAAACTCTTTATCATGATAAATTCTTTACTTACTATTTACTTAATTTATTGAATTGTGCATTTTTATAGCTTAAAAAACAACAGAAAAAAATCATTTAAAAATTGTAAGAAGGCTAAACAAAATTTAAAGAATGTTTTATTTCTGTATTATAATGTTAATTTCACTTTTAAAACAATTATACACATCAACTTTTATGCAGTATCATATGAAATTTTTGTCAGACATCATAGATTAAAGAGAAAGTGGCAAAAACAAGATAGAAATATGTAAATAGAACTTTATCTTTAAAATTCTGCTTTGAGAATTAGGGGTCTGAGGATCCTTTTGGATTGGATTTGTAACTAATTTGTTATATGATTTCTGCAAAAGACTTAATCTTTCTAGCAGTTAGTTTGGTCCCTCTATAAAATGAAACTACATAAAATCACAACGATAAAATCAAGAAACAAAAGTAGTATTCTTCAAGCATTAAAGGAAATCAGAGAAATTTCAAGAATTGAGTTATTTTTATTTTTATATCATGATCATAAGTTGACATTTACTAAAATTATTTCCCTGATATGTCCCATAGAAATTGAAATGTCAGTCCAGCATGGTGGCACATGCCTGTAATCCCAGTAGCACCCAGAGACTTGAGACAGCAGGATCTCAAGTTGAAAGCCAACCTCAGCAAAAACAAGGCAACTCAGTAAGACACTGTCTCTAAATAAAATACAAAATAGGGCTGGGAATGTAGCTCAGTGGTCAAGCGCCCCTGAGTTCAATCCCTGGTACCCAACAACAACAAAAAAAGACACTTTAAAAAAATAAAGAAAAAAATTGAAATGTCACATTAAAGACAATTTCTAATTAAATAAAATTATGTAATTAATAATTTTTTTCAACAAACAGCATCAACATATAGTTCTTTATTAAAATGTTTAAAGGTTGTTAACTTTGACTTAATTTTGAGATTATTCATATAATTTTCATCTTATATCTAACACATAGATAAACATAATTAAACAATATGATAGAAACATGCTTTTTCTGTTATAATTCAAGAGAAGTTTTAACAGTTTCAATCATAAATTAAAATATATTGAAAGATAGATATATATGTAATGTTCACCAAATCTCCATTCTTTATAAATGCTGTGATCTGTCTATACATGTTCTCTCTCTCTCTCTCTCTCTCTCTCTTTCTCTTTCTCTTTCTTTTACTTTGAAATGGCATATTTACTCTGTCAAGAATTTCTCAAGTAAAATATTTATTTCTGCTAAGAAAATATTTTATTTAGATATTTCCTTGCAGTCCAAATGTTTGTTTCAGTAGCAAACATTTGTTCTTCCAGAAATGAGCTCCAAAATGGACTATTACTTTCAAGGGTTTTGGCAACAGTGTAGTATGGGCAGTAAGTTTGGCCAACTGTCTTTCCATCTGCTACTCCTGTTTCTCTGAAATTTTTTCTCCAATTAGCCAGAAACACTTTACAGATCCCAGTGATTTCCTGGGGAAAAAAATTAAAAAGCATATTTAAACATTTGTTCTACTACGGTAAATTAAGCATTTAAAACAATCTTCACTTATTAAAACTCTTACCAGGAGCTATTATACATTATTTGAGTGCTTTTGAAGGTAGTGACATTTACATAGCATTTCCTTTCTGAACGCATACATACATATTACATACATATGTAATATATATGTATGTGATATGCACATACATACATGCATGCATACACATTACATATTACATACATATCATACATTACATATGTAATACATTATGTACATTACATAAATAATATGTATGTATGCTTGTATATATGTAAATATATAGCTTTTTCAAAATTTTACTTAATAATTACAAATGAATTTGTATAAATAGATTTAATTATAAACACAGAACACAAAAGTTGAAAAATTTTGATTGAATTACCTAACAACAATCTAATGCAGATTATATTTACCAACAAAATAAATAATGTGTTCAAAATATAAATATTTATTCAGGTTTTCAAAATTTGTTAAGGTTTGCAATTAGGAAAAAAAACATTTTACATGAGATTATTTCAGCTTTCAACAGTTTCGACAATAGTTGACATAATGCACATACAATTTCAATATTGCTGAAAATTCTGCCTTTTTATGTTGTTTTATATAATTGTATTTATTTATTTCTAATTTTTTTTAGTAAATCAGCACTGGTAAAATATATTTTAAGACTTTAATTTTGTATATTCTTGTGCTGAGCCTTTGAATCTATAGTCAATCATGAATGCAGCGTTCCTCCTCCAAGAATTTAGTTGCTCTCCTCCCACATTCATGAAGAACTTCTCCTTTGAGCATTGGGTAGTGAGAAACTCCTAGTGAAAATCCTCAACTTATTTTAATAGGTCATAATAATGTATCAAAAATTGACAAAGAATATTTATTTAAGAACATCTTGAATTATATCCTAATTGCCTTACCATCTATTTGTATAGTTTCCAGATTTTTCATTCCAATACCTGGTCTTTTCTCTAAACCATAAACATGGTAGGAATTCACCTTGGATTCTGCCTGGTTCATTGGTGCTGATGTCCCAGAACTCCATTTCTAAATGACCATAACTCACACTTCAGCTATCTCAATAGATTTGTGATTAGGAAGGCATGAAGGGTGAAGCACATAAGATAATAGTGCAGGAAGTTTATGGCATCCTGCTTATACCCTTGTTATCAGAAGAAGGAAGTAAAGACCCAAATGTTAAAGTGTGCAGCATATATTGTAAACTTTGTTCACAAATTCATTCCTGAAGTGAAACATTCTTTAAAACATACTGTACAAAATTTACATGTTTTTTCTTGTATTGCAAAGTTCTTGTTGAAATGTTCCTGAAGAAAATCCTGACCAAAAATACTGGATTAAATCTCCATTTTTAATGTATATAATTGATATTGCTATGATGGAGACACTCGGTACAGTCTTTCCTATCATTCTTAATTATTCTAACCAGTTTTGGTTGACAAAAGCCATAACTTTACAAACTGGGTGAGTCATATACTCTCAAAAATAAGACCTTGATCACATTAAGTATGGGAGTTAACTCAATTTCCTGAAGGCCCTAAAATTTTATCAACTTCAATTTGTTGGTTAATGTACTTGAGATATTTTCTTCACATTCCTCTTCACTCTCTCTTTTCTATATAACTGTGTTTTTCAGATTCTTGGGAATTAGTTGCCTCTTCTTTGTCTCTGATTATAGTGCATACATTTGTTTATCAAATTCTCCAAACATAAATATGCAGCTCCAATGATAAAGGAAAAATAGCAGCTTAGGTTCTGTGCTATTCAGGAGTATTCATTGCTTAAAAATATCAACTGGATTCGCACAGAGAATGTTCCATTTTTCTACAATATCTCATCTATCATTCTTTATTATATGAATTATGGTATTCCCTGTTTCTTCTTTGAGTCATTCTAGTTCTTTCTTTCCCTACTTGGTTAATTTCATGAATATATTTTCTTAATACCTGTATCTCTGTTCACAAGAGCAAAGTTATCGTGATGGGTGATCCTTCTTTTTCATTCTACACACTTTCTATATAACTACTTGGTATAGGTATTTCAGTCTTCAGGATGGCTAACCTAATCACTCTTACTGTGGAATACATTTTAATTTTGAAAGGAATTTTTTTCCTGAATCCCACTTTATTCTGAGACAATTTCTGAGTTCCTCTTCTTATTGATTATTTTCAATTGCTTATTCTCCTACTTCTGTTGCCAACATTTCTATTGGCTACTTGTATTTTTCTTGGGCTAGTAAAGTCTAAATTCTCGTTTTGGGTCTTATTTTCAATATCAACTTGGCTGAATTGAGAGATGCCTAGAAATTTGGTAAAATATATTTCTGGGGTCTATGAGGGTGTTTCCAGGGATGATTAGCAGGACCATCCAATTGACTGGGGGCCCAGATAGAACAGGAATCAAAAAGAGAAGCTTAAGCATACACTTAAGGACTGGACTCTCTTGTACTCTAATGGAATGGGTGTGTTGTTTGTAACTGCCAACACCTGTGAATTTCAGATTTCAGATTCTTCAGGTGCAAGTATTCTTAAATGCTTACTTGCACCAGAGATTCTCCAGGCAGTTTGCTGGCATTCAGTCTTATACTGAGAGTGTATCATTGGTCCCTCGTTATTTGAGGTTTCAGATTCTTGGACTGAGCAGCTATTGTTTTCTCTAGATCTTCAGTCTATGAAGGCCATTGTGGACTACTTAGCCTCTCATCATGTAGGTTAGTTTAATATATACCCTCCATATAGACCCACTTTTATAATTATCTATACATTCTACTAGTTTTGTTCTTATGGTGAATCCTGACATTCATTTTTGAGCTCAGCCTGAATTCATCTCTCTCACTTAAAGAGCTAAGAAGATTGCTTAAACTACCATTTCATGCTGAACAAGACAATGTTACATGGTGGTGCTGGGAAATTCAGTCACTCCAATTACAAGCTTTCTTAAAAGTTTTTCATTACCATGTTGTCATTATAATATATATTATACAGCACAATACAAACATTTCACAGTTTTCACAAATTTCTGTTACCAATATTTAAGTGTTAGGTATCTTAAGATATATTTTTAAATTTTACAAAATTCATCATTTATCTGCAAAAACAAAGTTGTTCTCTGTTGCTCCAGGGACATAAATATGCTTAGCACATACCAGGGAATTATGTTCTCAGAGGGGTTAGGAAAGAGCTAAGGCATCTTGATTTCCTTAAAAGACCTGCTTTGGCCTGCTTTTGTTCTCTTTGCATTAAAAACAAGGCCAAACTCTCCTCTAATGGTTTAGAGGTTAGACTGAAGAAGAGAACACAACATGCAAAACTAATGAATCCACCAAATTCTCATTAGGTATACCCAGAGGCTATTTTAAAAGAAACATTAACAACAACAACAACAAAAATCCTCAATGTGAAAGATCTTATGCTACTGATATTAGGAAAATCTTGTCCATGCATTTTTTTTCCTGGTACATGAACCCAATTTTGTGAGTTTAAAGACCTAACTAAAATCATTATTCTTCTCTGCTTGTTTGTGAACCACCTGAGAAATAAAAGCAGCAGAAGCAGATTTGTGGCATCTTTTATGACTTATAAAGTAGACTGGTGAACATAACTTTTGTACATACCACATGGCCTACTAACTGCCTATACCATGAATCTTATTCTGAGACAAAGATTTCTGAGGGGAAATGAGAAGTGTAGAGAGAAAGACTATTAACCAATTGACCAGGTGGCTGAAAAGAAACCAAATTTCCTCGGATCAAAACATTTGATAGTTATAGATTCCAATGATAATAAACGATGGCCCAACAGGGAAATGCACTCAGTATTTACAGAATAGAGTAGGGGAACGTATAGTGTGTCAGCCAGTTTTCCATCCCTGTGATAAAATACCTGAGATAAATCAATTTAAAAGAGAAAAGGTACATTTTGGCTTATGATCTCATATTTCACTTGATTCTATCTTTTTAGAGCGCCAGAACATACCGGCACGGTTCAAATGGAAAGAACAAAACTGCTGTCCTATGGTGTCCAGGAAACAAAAACAGAGAGAAAAAAGAGAACAGAGTTCCAATATAACTTTCAATGATATATTTCCAATAACCTATCTCTTCCCACTAGGTCCCTCCAGCTAAAATTTTCATCACATCCAAGGAGCACCATCATATGGGAACCAAAATATCAGTTCATGTGCTTTGGGGGATGTTTAAGATTCAATCCAAATCAGGCAAGGTATAAAAGATATAAAGTGTACAGGAGAAATAACTTCATATGAACATTGCTTTTCTGGCATACTCTAATTTTATGATGTTGCTAAATTTTTCCGACCCTGACTGGATCCCAGCAAAGAAAGAGAAAAAAAATAATCCCATTATAAGGTCATATTCTTTGAAATATCAATTAGCAGATTCTTCATTATGTAGGGGAAATTCCCATATAAACTCAAATATAAGGCTATGA